>NC_037689.1:34630687-34738022 GCF_003255815.1 Theropithecus gelada
TTTGTGATAATTGGTTACAGCAGCAATAGAAAACAGACATACCTGTCAATAGAAATTCTGGAGTAATGGCACATTCTTGGATATAGGAATGAAATGTTATTAGCTGCACAGTTTTTCAGAAACTCCTTTACTCCTCTTCTCATGAATGTATAGTCACAGATGAATTAGTATTTTTCCCCCCATTTATCTGGCATGGATTGTAGTTGCTGAACTAAAGCAGATATTTACAGTGCTCTTCTTACACCTCTGACTATGTTTGCAGAAACTTACATACAAAATACTGTTGCCTGATTCAGGCTGCCTGGTTTGGTTTTGAACAGGGTGTGTCAAGGTACATTCAAAGGGAAATTCCGACTCAAGGGCAAAGTGATGTTGATAGAGTCCAACTCAAAATATTTAGAGAAAAAGATGGGTATAGTCAGACAGTGGGCTTTCTTCCCTGTGTTTTCAAGGTTTTCCTGAGAACAACAGACATATTGTGACTTTCCCCTTAGCTTACTATTAACATGAAGCGAGAGATCAATGACACTGTCTGGCTCCTTAAAAGAGCTAAGAGAAGGGGAGAAAAATCCAAATTCCCAGGTAAACATCTGTAAAAGGATTTGGAACTGAGGATAAGGAAGTTTCGAGGCTTACTGAAAGGGAAAGGAAGGCAGCGTTATTTACTGGCCACGGATCGTACTTCCTGTTGTGAAGCTCAGCACTGTTTCATAACAACTGGGGGCTGCTGTCTCTTGTGCTGTAATGAGGAAGCAGCGTTCTTGGTTCCTCCATATTACACAAATGAATGACCTCTACTGCACAGTGAAATTGGTATAGAGAGAAGAATGGGACGCTTGCCCCTGTAAACACGATAAAGCTTTTTAAAAAAAAATTGCAGGAATATCTTTTCATAGATAATGTGATTGAATATGTCACATGTCCTTTACCCCTCTGTAGGTTCTTGACTTGTCTGGAGATTAAAACAGCTTAAAGAGATAAGTACTCACCAGGGACTGCCCCTTAGCATGCATTTGTTGTCACTACACAGCCAGGGGCTACAAAAGCCAGCATAGTCCTTTAAAAAAGGAATTCCGTTCGTGTCTTTCTTATTATACAACTTTTCTACAAACACCACGAAAACTTTTTGCAGCAAATTTGCCTGGAAGGTTGGCCAGGGAATTGGGAAACAACATTTTTACCTTGACAGGAGGCACGCTAACTTGCCCTTATCCTTCTACAGATAAGTCATACTGTGGCTAGGTTCACACATGTGAGATACAGTGAAAAATTGAAGAGACTTCTTGGATGTCTCATTGGATAAATACTCAAAAATCTAGATTTTTTTGGCAAAAAGGTCTTTCAGGTTAGCAGACAGAGGTTGGGTTTCCTTATCACACCGTGAGAGTTCAAATTCAGATTGGGCTATTTACAAACTGTGTGGCTTTGACTAAGTTAATTAACATCTCTGTGCCTCAGTGTTCTCAACTTTAACAGAGAGAGTAGTAATACATATGCCATATTCTTGGTGTGAGAATTAAGTAAGGCAACATATGAAGCCCACAGAACAGTGCCTGATACTATAAAATACTCCATCAATGTTAACTATTTTGATTAGACAGAATGGATGTAAATTCGTGATCGAGGAATAGAAGGTACAGAAACAGGTGACTCATCAAAGGGAAGGAATGCTTGAAAGCCCAGGAAACACTGCCCACCCGCATGTATGCTATCATTTGCACCCGGCATTCAGGGTTCTCCTGAATGAAGAAGCTTCTCTTCCTGCCTTCTTCTCTCCTTGCCTAGTTCCCCATGACAATCCTTCTGGTAGTGTCTGCACCAGCCACACAGGGCTCCAGGGCTTTCCTATCTTCTTCCCCTCAGTCTCACACATTCACAAGGTTTTTGTTTTTTTAAAAAAAAATTATTGGAAGCGACTTTAGATATCTTGCTTGTGTTATAACTTTAAAAAATCTGGACCAGAAACATTGCATAGTTTTACAAACTTATTCCATTTTGCACTTGGGAAATATAGACTAAATCCCATGTTTTCAATTTCCTTACCACTGTGCCATACTAAATATTGGGGATTCTACTCTTCTAGCAGTGCAAATCTGTGCTACTCCATTCATTCCCTGTCATTGCTTAAGCTTCCAGGTTTGGTTTCTTATCTCTCTGTTAGATTCTAAGCATTCCAGGGCAGGGATCAAATGTAAGCTTTGTATTCTCAAAGGTATCTCAAGTTCAAATCTCAAGTCTTTGACACTGGTGAGAATCTTCAGTAAATATCTGTTGACTTTTGCATTGCTTCAGTGATTAAATGGCTATAAAAGGCAGATTGCTTCCCTCCTACTGAAGGCACTGTGGATAGGTGCACCCATATCGAATGGCCCCTCACTATTGTGAGTGCTGGCTGTTTTCATCACAGTAGGTGGCATTCTGGGCTCTTCCCCCAGGCATGGGTTCTCTCTCAATGCCATGATCTTAGCATTCTGCTCGTTGACCACACTGGAAGTGAAACTACACACTTATTTCTCATGGTGGGACACAGTGTACAAGGAAGTAAAAAAAAAAAAAAAAAAAAAAAAGGAAAAAGAGAACAGACCTACTTTGTTCCCCTTAATCTCAGGTTTGGTGAATTACTGATTTGGGGCAGGCTTTAGAGGCTGGTAAATGACATGACATTTCCTCCTTTGTGGCTACCGAGTTCCTTTTGCAGGGGGATGGAAGACAGTTTCAAAGTTTAAACTTTGATCATCTTACCTGGGAAATGTAAGAAAGGCAGGATCTTCACCTGTTATGATGGAGTACACGGCCCAGGCAGGGGACACTGCAGGGACTTGTGGTGGCAACTAGCACATTATCTTCTTGCGTCTTCACTTCTTCTGGATGAAGTTCATGCTGAAGACTTCTTAGGAAATCCATTCATTAAGGGGAAGGTATTCCATTGCCTCACTTAGTTGTATATTATCCTGGCCTTTCACAGCCTGGATTAAACTCTGAGGCCTTCTCTCTAATGCAAGCTCATGGTAGGATAGAATATCACTCTCGTCAGGCCATTCATATTGACTAGTCTTTGACATACTCCGGATACTCTGGAAATACTGCTCTGCAGTTCTCAGCATTTTAAAGGGGGAAAACCATGGTTAAAACAAACTAAATATGGCCTGAGAAGAACTCTATACTTCTATATTTGAGTCCTTGTGGACGAACTATAGCCTAGCTTAATAGGTAGACAAAATTGAAAACCTAACTTAGTAGTATGCACCTGTAACAATAGCTAAGTCTTGGCCAATCCCAGCGGCCATACTTCAACTATTCATACACCGCTGAGTGTTCAAACCGTGTTCAAATAAGGCATACACCGAGCTGTAACCAGCCCAGCCATTCTGTACCTCATTTCCCATTTCTGTATGTAATTTCCCCCTTTTTTTTTGGTCTATAAATCTTCTTCCATCATGTGGCTGTACTGGAGTCTCTGTGAATCTGCTATGATTCTGGGGGCCACCGGATTTGGGAATTGTTCATTGCTCAATTAAACTCCTTTACATTTAATTTGGCTAAAGTTTTTCTTTTATCACCATTGGCAGGCCTCCTTGGAACACCTATCTCCTATCATTCATTGCCTTTCATGGACTAAGTCAGGTACCACTTTCTGTCTCAGCCTAGAAAAAGTATTTCCTCCCCAACCTTAGAGAGAGGAGGCTAGACGAGATGGCAAGTACCTTCCAGTCCCAACATCCTAAGCATTTCCTTTCTCTTGGTGTGAAGTGATATAGGGAAAAGAAAGTGGGAGTTGGAGTCAAATCTGGATTCCAATGGCAGTATTCCTGCTTCCTGGCTGTATAGAGTTATGTGAGTCCACTTCTTCAAGGCTCAATTTTCTCGTCTCTAAAATGGGAATAATGATACTAGTCTCAAAGTGCTGTTGGGAGCACTACTGAGGTCCTGCTTGCAAAGCATCTAGTACAATGCCTGGCCCACAGTAAGCACTGAATGCATTTAGCTATTATTATTATTAATAGAACTGTGTAAATAACATTAGTATCTTTGATGGGACTAAAAAACAAAACAAAACAAAAAAAGAACTGGTCAGGTGAATCCTCACATGTTATGTTAAAACTCTAGGGACCAGGCCAGATGTGGTGGCACATGCCTGTAATCCCAGCACTTTGGGAGCCGAGGTGGGAGGATCTTTTCAGCCCAAGAGTTCAAGACCAGCCTGGTCAACATAGCAAAGCCTCATCTCCACTTAAAAAAAAAAAAAAAAAAAAAAAAATATGCCTGGTGTGGTGGTATACACCTGCGGTGCCGGCTACTTGGGAAGCTGAGGTGGGAGGACTGCTCAAGCCTAAGGGGGCCAAGGCCGCAGTGAGTCGTGATCATGCTACTGCACTCAACCTGGGTGACAGAGTGAGACCTTGTCTCAAAATAAAATAAACAGACAAAAAACAAAACACTGGAAATAATAAATGCCAGTCTTTCTCCTTCATTTCAGGGCCCAAATCACATCTTATTGTTGTTGTATGACTATTTTCTTTTTGGTCTGCTTTCTACTATATTTAACTTTTGCATGTATTCCAGAGCATCTGACAAAGTGCAGTATGCATGGTAGTATATTACAAAACATCTAAGATATTGAATTGGTCATCTGTTTCCTAACTGGCCAGTCTATCATGGCAAATAATCATGAATTTCCACCATTCTGACCAGTGCTCAGAGTGATTTGATAAAGCAGAGATGGACTGGAATTGTGTACAACCACACATTCAGCGACATCCAAGTTTTTCATTGGCCATGCTGAGGAGCAAAGCTATTTAGGGGCTGGTGGGAATTGGACCCGGATGATGCACAGAAGTTGGGCATAAATAAATAGGTCCTTCACTCTGTCACTCAGGCTGGAGTGCAGTGGTGTGATCTCAGCTCACTGCAACCTCCACCTCCAGGGTTCAAGCGACTCTCATGCCTCAGCCTCCTAAGTAGCTGGGATTACAAGCATGTGCCACCACACCCGGCTAATTTTTGCATTCTTGGTAGAGACGGGGTTTCACCATTTGACTAGGATGGTCTCGAACTCCTGAGCTCAAGTGATCCACCGGCCTTGACCTCCCAAAGTGCTGGGACCACAGGCGTGAGCCACCGCGCCCAGCCTTGGTCCCTCTTATTGACCAGCTACTTCAGACTAACACTGGCCACACACTGTATCTCATAATCCTTTCAATCATCTCTAAAATAGAGATTTTTGTCTTCCGTTTTACAAATGAGGAAACTGACAGCCAGAGAGATTAAGTAAGTTTCTCAGAGTGGAGTAAGGACTTTCAACTTCACAGCCATGTGCTTCTCTGCAGTATTGTCTGGATTTAGCAAAGTGGGATTTAAGAATTGCTTCCTTTGTCTTTACCTGTACTTAGGAAGTAGGCTTAGTTCTCTGAATAACCCACTTCTTGGACCATCAGACAACTATTTTCACACACTTTCACCTTTCCCTAGCCTCCCTGAGTAGGTTAGGAAGTTATTCTTTGCGTGTTTTCCAAAATGGTAAGGGCTTCAGGTAGACTTTCAAATTGTAAGAGTCATTTGAACAGAATTAAAATGTTCCACCCGAAGCCTTATACAGACAGTGCTTTGAATACATCTCTAAAAAGTATCTGACTGCATCTAATTTATTAAAATGTGCTTTTGCTTAACTTACATTCAGTAAGCCCACCCCGTCTCAGACATTTTTACTTCCGAAGATCACTGGGGCCGGGCTCAGTGGCTTACCCCTGTAATCCCAGCATTTTGGGAAGCCAAGGCAGAGGGATCGCTTGAGGCCAGGAGTTTGAGACCAGCCTGAGCCACATAGTGAGACCCCCATCTGCTTGTGGTGACACATGCTTACAGTCCCAGCTACTTGGGAGGCTGAGGTGGGAGGATGAATTGAGCCCAGGAGTTCGAGGCTGCAGTGAGCCACAATCACACGATTGCACTCCAGCCTGGGCCACAGAGCTATCTCTCTAAAAAAAATAATAATAAAAATAAAAATAAAAGAGAGAGAGAGAGAGAAATCAGAAATAGCTCCTTATAGCAAATACATTCAGAATTTCCCCATAAACACAGACTCCCATGACAACCAAACAAAGAGAGACAAGGAAGGAGAAACACTCTCTTAAAGCCATCAGCTGTAAATCCTTTCTTCTAAAAACTATAGGACAGTGTAGATTCTGCTTAAATTTTTATTTTTATGACTGATGTAAAAAATGATCCTTTGTTTAAAAGTCCTTTCTACTACTCTATGTTATATCTAAACTGGTACAGAGATATTGGTATAAAATATCTCTCCAATGGATGAATTGATTAATTGACTTGATAAGTTTGACTTAGCGTGTATATGTCAAAAAATGAGACGGGTGGATCACGAGGTCAGAAGATCGAGACCATCCTGGCGAACACGGTGAAACCCCGTCTCTACTAAAAAATACAAAAAACTAGCCGGGCGAGATGGCGGGCGCCTGTAGTCCCAGTTACTTGGGAGGCTGAGGCAGGAGAATGGCGTAAACCCGGGAGGCGGAGCTTGCAGTGAGCTGAGATCCGGCCACTGCACTCCAGCCCGGGCGACAGAGCGAGACTCCGTCTCAACCAAAAAAAAAAAAAAAAAAAAAAAAAAAAAAAAAAAAAAAATCATTTTGAGTAGTTCCACACACTTTGGGCTTCCAGTGATCTGCATCCTTTCCCCCTATTGAGATTCTCTATGCTGGCATGTTTTTCTACGGCACAGTGAGGGAGCAGTTGACACAGTATAGGCCAAATGACCCATCTATTTCTGTTTTCTCCCTTAATTTACAATATCACTGATTATACCCAAGAATTCCATTCTAAAATACAGCTTTACACTTATTTTGCTACTCAGGTTCAGGACCTAGAAACACTATCACTAGGGTATACTATGGATTCAATTCTGGGGACATAAACAAAGGTCTATGATGAAAAGAAAGGTTTACTATTACTAGTCATCCTCAGTTCCATTTGTCTTATTAGAACCTTGCTGGGCACAGTGGCTCAAACCTCTAATCCCAGCACTTTGAAAGGCCAAGGTGACAGGATTGCCTGAGGCCAGGAGTTTGAGACCAGCCTGGACAACATAGTGAGACTCCGTCTCTACAAATAATAATAATAACAGTAATAATAATAATGAAAATTAGCTAGGCATGGTGGCATGGTGGCCTGTTCTCCCAACAACTCTGGAGGCTGAAGAGAGAGGATCACTGTAACCCAGGAGTTTGAGATTGCAGTGAGCTATGATCACACCACTACATTCCAGCCTAGGCAATAGAGCAAGACAAAGAAAGAAAGAAAAGAAAGAAGAAGGGAGGAAGGGAGGAAGGGAGGAAGGGAGGAAGGGAGGAAGGAAGGAAGGAAGGAAGGAAGGAAGGAAGGAAGGAAGGAAGGAAGGAAAGGAAGGAAGGAAGGAAGGAAGAAAGAAAGGAAGAAAGAAAGAAAGGAAGAAAGAAAATAGAATCCAACAATCCCCCCCCACCTGACATTATATTTCCTTTTTGTGTATCCTGGGCAAAGAACATCAGAATTTTCATACACAGTAAATTCTCTATATGTGCTTGTCACTGGGGTAGTTTAAAAACCAGTGCTGTAGGGTACAGGTTTCTCTCCACAAATCACCACAGAATCAGCTTCTGACAGATCTGCAGCTAGAATGACTCTTGGCCAATCCTAGGATGATTCCTTTATTCATTAGTGGTTTTCAATGCCTTGGGGCTACTCTCTCTGTTATTTGAGGATATCATGCAGTGTGCAGCGATTTTTCATTAACTCATGAATTGTGCCATTTCTTTCACTCTTGGGGTGCCATTGTATGTGTTCTAATATAAGATATACAACTCTTCATTATTTTTCCCTGTTCAGATAATCTGTTCTGCACCTGTAAGAATTTTCATAGTATTCAACTGTAGTAAGAGAAAGTTTGAAATATGAAAGGACATTGGTCAGATAAGTTATGGTAAACAAAATGGAATGCTAAACATCGATTAAAATGAGATGTTTGCTACTACGTACTCACAAAAAGATTTTTTAAATGAGATGTTTGACTGGGTACAGTGGCTCATGCCTATAATCCTAGCACTTTGGGAGGTCAAGGTGGGCAGATCACTTGAGGCCAGGAGTTCGAGACCAGCCTGGCCAACATGACAAAACCCCATCTCTACATATCTACTAAAAATACAAAAAAAAAAAAAAAAAAATTAGCTGGGCATGGTGGCACGTGACTGTAATTCCAGCTACTCGGGAAGCTGAGGCACAAGAATCACTTGACCCAGGAGGTAGAGGTTGCAGTGAGCTGAGACCGCAGCACTTACACTCCAGCCTGGGCAACACAGCGAGACTCTGTCTCAAAAAAAAAAAAAAAGAAAAAGAAAAAAAGAAAAGAGAGATGTTTGAAGGGTATTTTACGTTATGGAACATTTGTAATGCTACAGTGAATATCCTTGTTCTGAATCACGTACACCGATGCAAGAAATTCTGTAGGATATATTTCCAGGAATGGAATTACTCACTCAGAAAGTTTAACTATTTTTCATTTTAAATATATTGGTGAGAAAAACTTCAAAAAGATTGTACAAACTTATAATCACAAAGCAGTAACTGATTGGATGAGTTTTTTTTTTTAAAGACCATTTTTAATCCATCCAGTTTAGTCTGGCAACAAGCTGGAATGCTCTAAAAGAAACTCTAAAACACCAATTTGTCTTTTCACTCAAATATGTATCTTTTTCTGAAAAAATGTGTAGTGAACTATATATAAAAATCATTCTATAAAGCATTTCTTTTATGTTACTAAATTAATCAGTAGAAAGGACACGTGTTATAAAAATATACTGTTGAAAACATGTTTTCTCAACATCCTAAAAGCTTCAGTCTGTATAGAAACAACCTAACTTTGTGTCTAAATGCTATGTGTCACTCATATGTTCCAGCCTCAGTTTCCTTATTCTTAAAATGAGGAGTTGGAATCTAAGGTCCATTTCAGATGTAATGACTCCATGATTTTACAATCCCTCTTATCAATTGATTGTAGTAATCAAGAGAACTTCCTTCTCTCTCCTAAGAATGACTTTAAAAAAAAAAAAAAAATTAGAGACAGGGTCTCACTCTGTCACCCAGGTTGGAGAGCAATTATAAGATCCTAATTCACTGCAGACTCGACCTCCTGGGCTTAAGTGATTCTCCTGTCTCAGCCTCCCGAGTAGCTGGGACCCTGGGTGCGCCGCTACGCCTGGCTAATTTTTTACTTTTTGTAGACACAGGATCCCAGTATGTTGCCCAGGCTGGTCTTGAATTCCTGGACTCAAGTGACCCTCCCACCTCGGCCTCCCAAAGTGCTGGGATTACAGGTGTGAGCACTGCACCCAGCCAGAATGACATCTTTTGTCATAGGTTGTGTTTAGTCCTCACAAAAGCACTCTGAGGTCTCAGTATCATTGTGCCCATCTTACAGAGAGGAAACTAAGGCACGGAAAGGTCAGTAACTTTTCTGAGACCACAGAGCAAGGCAGGGGTGGCAGAGGAGCAAAACTGCAACCCCGGGGGCTGGGACAACAGAGCCACATTCTTTCTGTTTTCCTTCCTTTCTTCCCTATTGTTAACAGATGGAAGCAAATCTCAAGGTGAATCCTACAAAAATTTTGACATCGCATCCCATAGCTTAGATAGACAATGTTTATTTCCGTGATCCAAGGGAGAAGATTCTAAAATTATGTTCAATTGAATGTACACATCCAAATGCAGCTTAGCTTCTTTACGCCTTATGCTTTTAGAGTCTGTTTATGATTTGTTTTGATTTTTATGTTTTTAAATTTTTCTAGGATATGTGCTTGATAGTACTGAAACAAAGGCAAAAAAGAATCCTGGGGTGGGGGGGGTGAGTGGGAGGGAAGTCTCTTTAAGGTCAAATTGAGTTACGGTCTCTTGCAGATGAAGATGAATACGCTCTCACCAGACAGATTCTTGTGGCCCACGGAGAAATCTGGGCTAGTTCCCTTTTCTTGCTAATGAAGGGTGCTCACCGAGGAGACTGAAGGGGAATTTTTCAAACCAGGTGAGAGTAAGTGTGCAGGGTAGGCTCTCAACAGATCTTGGCAGCCACCTTTCCCTCAATGCCCCACCTCCCCACCCCAGACTTTCAGATACAGGCAGCTCAGGACATTTTCATACTTTGTGCCAGGCAAGAGATGCTCTTCAAATCTGTGGTATGTTGGAAAGTTTTTTTCTTTCTTTCAAATCGGTTGGATGTTCCACATCTCCTAATAGCAAAGAAAAATGCTTGATCTTGCATTTTAAACTTTCTTTCTTGTTGATCTTAATTTTCTTTATGTGTTTATTTTTTTTTTAGAGACAGGGTCTCCCTCTGTTACCTAGGCTGGAGTGCAGTGGTGTGATCATGGCTCACTGCAGCCTCAAACTCTTGGGCTCAAAGGATCTTCCCGCCTCACCCTCCGAGTAGCTGGGACCACAGGCGTGCACCACCATGCCCAAGACAAAAAGTCTCAGGCTGAGAGGCAAAGTGCAAAGGCCCTGGTGGAGTGGGAGACTGCTCACTGTGTCGCAGGGAAGGAGAGGAGACCTACATTGACTGATGGGCGGTCATGGCGTGTGAGCAATAAAGAAGGCTGGTGAGGCCCCACCCATTGGCCTTATATCACTGGGATCTTTTTCTCATGCAATGTGCAGCTAATGGAAGGTTTAGAGCAAGGGAATGAAGGGCTCTGATGATTCATAATAATAATAGCATAGTGTGACTATTATGGTCATTTTTGAACTATCACTCTTCTAGCAGGATTAGGAAAGAAGCCCTAGACCAGAAACATAGACAGGGAGACCCAGTCCAGGAATAGGTGGAGAAGATGGATTAGCAAGAGAGGGCAGGGACTGAAGAACCTTGGGTACTGAGTGCACCAAGGGCACTGAGAGAAGGCCTGGGCTGCTGATTCCATGCTCCTGTGTCACTTTGCTTTAGTGTTACTGCTGTTCTGCCCTTTGGCCAAGGGAAAAGATAAGAGTAATTTGAAAGGAAATACCCCTGGGAGAATAACAGCTTGTTTACCTGAAATGGATAATTCCCTGGAACAGGATTTGCCAGCTTTCAAGGATTCTAAAATTATGAGGCCAATCTGCACTTTAACCTGGACATGATCAGGATGTACTAAAATGAGACCGGAGAACCAGCCCTGGAGTTAAGACTCCTATTTTCAGTTTTGCTTTCGACCTTCCACAAACTGTTCCAATTCTCACTCATCTCCTGATTTCATAGTATTTTGGGCATCACATTTCCATGACTTGACTCCCTACACAAATTCTGCTTTGAAGCTTTCTCTATGCTGAAGCCACAGTGGATCAATTCAGTCCAACAACTGCTCAGCAGAAGGGAAGGGAAGTCAATCAAAGCAGGGATTTGATGTCAAGTAAACACAGTAATAGGCTTTTAACTGAATGAGTCTTTCCCTTTTTAGCCAATTGTTTTGTTGTGTAAACACAGCCTCAAGTAGCCCTGGTACCATTTGTCTCTTCCCAACGACTCCTCCCTATTCTCCTTCCTGGTAGCTCTGTGGGCTCCTTCATGCTGATTTCCATGCCAAAACCTATCTGGAATCTTGAAATTACAGAATTTCAGAGGAAAGAGAAGTCTGGAGTATATCTGAAGTCATGACAAACAACTTCCTTTCCCCATAGCTGATAAAGAATGGGCCTACGGGTTCCATATGAAGGGAAGGTGTGAACACCCTGCATGACCGGAAGCAGTTTACAATGCCTTGGAGGTCCCTATGATTCACTGAGCAGTGCTGGACAACTAGACAAAAGCAAATGTCATATCCACCCAGTTCAGGGGGCTTAGCCAGCTGTTTACCATGCCAGCAGTTTTCCTGTTTCACACTCCATATCCTCAATATAGGGCATTCTCTTAAGTGACCCATCATGTCCCTTCCAGTACACTCATTGTCAGTCTTTCCTTTTTTCTCCTCCCTTCACTCTTTCCACATTTCATCCAAATTGTTCTCTCTTCCTCGCCCCTAGGGGAGAACAGGAGGATGCCCTGTGCCTGTTTCCAGTCTTACCATGAGCACAAGACCAGTTGGTGTTTACACATGAAAGGGAACTAACTGATCTCCTACGCCTGTACATCAGAGGGAAGTACCTGTTTTCCTTTGAATTCAATAGGCAGCTAATGAGTTTTCCATTCCTTCTGATCTCAATCTGCTGTCACATCCACTAGTGGGTGATCTTTCTGTTGCAAAAGAGGACTTTCTGAACTCCTATGTGGGTGGTCATTTATGAAGGTTGATTGGTGTTTGAAAATAATTTAGAACTCTGTGTGTTCATATGTGTATGTATGTATGTGTAAAAATAAAAGTTGATTGGCATGACATCATGGGTGCTGGGAGCGGGTCTGGTAACCAGGATAAAGAGTAGTCTTCTCTGTCCCTTGTCTGGCCACAATTAGGAGAGAGTCTGGATTGTCAGGAAATGGAGCTTGCTCCATCCTCTCAATGTGGCTTAAGAATTTTCTTTTCAACAATGAAAAGATGCACAGATCATAGTACAGGAGATCATAAGAGTCACTCTTGCTATCTTCAGTGGATCATAGTTGTATACCATTCTATAAAAATATGAGAAAGAGAGAGAGAGAGAGATCTTTGTAGGAATAAACATAGAAAGCCATTTTATCTACAAAGCCAATTCAACCTGGACTGCAGTACTCACAATCATAAAGTACTAGTTAGGTTATTAGTTAGTGGTTGACAACCATAAAGTACTAGTTAGGTTATTAGTTAGTGATTGGAGGGATGCAAAAGCTGACTTGAATACATGACTTCAATCACTTGGATACAGGTTTAATTTCCTGTAAGAAAGCTGCAGAAAATCAATGACCTAAATATCTGAACTTGGGTATTTCCAAGGAAACCACCAGACTTCCCCATTGTCTTAAAGACAATTAACAAAATGCCTAACAGGCCCCGGAGGTCTTCTGTGTAATTAGATCAACAGCAGTACAACATCTGAGATTTATCTCTCTCTCCAACAAGACCATTTAGGTTTGGTAACACATCCAAGTGGAAGAGGAAAGAAAGAAAGAAAACACCAAAACCAAAAGCACAAATAAAACTACTGCTGAAATTAAGAAGTTAGGATCTTCCCAAAGCCAAGCAACTGAACTCATTCTACCAGTGAGACTGAGTGGAAACCTCTGCTCAGCCATTCCTCAGCATTGGACACGGGTTATTCTTGAGGTTTGGATAAAATATGGGTTGGTCTGCAGGAAATACATTCATTTTAAAATAAAATAAAAAATATGAGTTGGCATCAATAAAATTCTATGTTTTAAGAAATGCAGGTTGGTATTATCAGCTCTGTTTTGCACATAGAAAAACTGTGGCTCTGAGAGTCATCAGCAATCCTGATGTCTAGAAGATTTCAAGGCCAGGACTCAAACCTACGACCTGGGACTCTAGAGTGTAGAGCTTACGCTGTCTCCTTAAATACTGATGACTTCGCTAGGCTCACTGGAGAGAGATAATTTCACATATAATATTGAAAAAGTAAGGATGTAGGGGTGATGAAAATGTGGCCCAAGTATATCTAAAAAGGAAGATAGTTCACTGGCATATCAGGTCATGAAACAACCATGAGCGTGAACTAGGAAACCACAATGCATGTGAGAATGGCCCAAACACAACTGACTGCACCATCTGGAGAAAAGGTGAAGCCTACACAGAAAGAATGCCAAACAGAAAAATGACATGGGTTTATGTGAAGCAAAGATCAACATTTCATGTATCTTCTCACTTTAAGCACTTTTTCCTGCTTCTGGCATATCCCTTCACCCTGAGCTGAAGCAAGTTCATTAGCTAGGTGGAAAACAAGAGGAAAGCCAGTGAAAACTGACACTCTTTTTAGATTGTAACCCCTACTTGGGGCAAACCTACAGGATCTCAATGACAGAGGTTTGCTTTCTTAGTAAACAGCCTTGGAAGTTCCCCCTCATCTTCCTTCATGGGTCTGGTGTTCTTCATCATTTTACCAGTGACTTAATGTTGGGAGAGAAAACCTGCTTGCTAGATATTAAGATAAGCTTATTAAGAGAAGAGGATTGGAGTTGGAAGGGTGGGAGTTGAGCACTTAGCATCTCGCAAGACAGGATCAGAATTTTAAAGAGATCAGAGGAAACTGAAAAAGAATTCATAAACAAAAAGTACAATAAATGCTTGTTGAATAAATAATAAAACAATGCAAAAACAATTATCCTGAGGAAAATAGAGATGGAGAAGCTCATTACAAAGTAAAAGGTCTATGGATCATGGTGATGGTACTTTTGCTTCTGAAATAAAACCCTAAGATGTATCACAACAAGCATAAATGTACTTCATAACACCAGTTCATTGAGTGCCTACTTAATTAATTCTGCTGAGATACTGATGAGGTACAGAAAAGGAAAGCAAAAATCAAAATAAATAGTTTGATTGTCTGTTGGGCACTCAAAGGGTAGTTCTTGATTGATGCATTAAAATGTACTCTTTTTGCAGTCTTCAGCTTTATTGAGGCATTACTGACATACAATAAATTGCATCTGTTTAAAATGTGCAATGTGGTGAGTTTTGATGTACACACACATTTGTAAAACTGTCGCCACAATCAAGATGATCAACTTATCTATCATCCCTAAAACTTTCCTCATGCCTGTTGGTAATCCCTCTCTCTCCACTCCCAGTACCCGGGCAACTACTGATCTACTTTCTGTGACTACAGATTATATTTTATAGACTCAATTTTATATAAATGAAATCACCCAGTAGATCTTTTGAGTCTAGCCTCTTTCATGCAACATAATAATTTTAAGAGTCATCATGTTGTCTTAAGCGTCAATATTTCATTTATTTTTATTCCTGAGTAGTGCTTCACGTAGCTTATTTTTTGGTGCTCAGTTATTACTTCCCTGGAGAGATTAGCCAGTTGACACATTCTTATCCTATTTCTTTATTCTGTACTTTTTGTTTAACTCACATCATAGACTCAGTAAATATTGATATGAATTTATTCAAGGATTTGGTTCAAAAATGAAAATCTCTTCGAGGGGATTCTACTAGGGATCATTCATTCACTTGTTCATTAAGTCATTCAGCAAATATTAATTAAGCTCTTACTAGGTCCCAGGCACAGTGCTAGGCACTGGGGATATAATAATGAAGAAAAGAGACATGCATCTCTTACATTCTAATGAGAGGAGACAGGTGGCAAACACAATAAAAACAAAAATTATTAGTATGTTAGAAGTCAACACGTGTGATTTAGAAATAATAGAACAGGCTAAAGAGCCAACAGGCATCATCCTAACAATGCAGCCCGGATTCCAAACAGCTCCTGCAAACTGGACTGAATATAGACTTTAGCATGGTTTTCTCAGTCACACTTACAAAGGCCCCATGGAAATCAACTTCCAACAGGACTTCAGAGAAACAGAGGCTGCCATGAATGGTCAGGTATTAGAGAATGAGGTCATCTTTCCACTGGACACTCTCCTACATCCCCTGCAGGTATGTATGTCTTAAGCTTTTGTGCTCACCTGCAGGAGAAAGGCCAGAAAGTGGCTGCCACATTTTTCTCCCCCAACTGCAGGAGTGAGGCCACAGAGGTTTACCTGGGAAGAATACTCTCCACAAACTTAAATCTCAGCACATTACACTGGTAAATGTCACATTCCAGTTCCAGATATCAATCTGGATCCAGGAATGTGTGTGCTTCACTCATTCCAAGCACTCATTTGTTTGGTTTGGGGGAGGAGAGACAAGGCTAGAGCAATCTGAAAGTTCAATCAAGCCAAAATGCCTTGATCAAAAACTGATGAAACAGGGCCCCCAATCCATAACCAGAGAATGTTGGGCACTTTCCTCTCTGCAGAAATGTTTTTGCATTTAAGTTTAGGTAGTTTTAAGAGAGGAGTGTAAGGAGAGAGTTTCTGTAACTAGAGGAGGGGAGCCTTTCCCGCCTGCCTCTGGAGCTTCTCCTCCAGGGTAATCTGGCAGCCATTCAAGGCAGCCTGAACTTTCTGAGAGACTTGATTTCCTGTTCCCACTGCCTCAGCCGACTGGAGGACTAGGGTGACCTGGGGTGGGGGGAGCAAGGGACACTGGTTAGTTTAGGATCAGCAAGTGGGAACTGTTTATCCCAATATGCTTAGAAATTCTTCCAGCAGCAACTGTAAAAATAAGTTTGAACTGTAGAAGCAGCTTAGTTATTTCAACAGTGAACTTCAATCATGAGATTCTTGAATATATTTTGGGAAGACAAGTTATTTTGTTTGTTCCATTCATTTTAAATATAAAACAACAGACTTCTTATAATGCAGAGGGGACCTCACTGTCACCTAGTTCAACTCACACATTTTACAGATGATGCAGAGTTCAGAGCTATTCATTGACAATGGCTGGGGGGATGGGAGCAAGACCCATGTTTCCTGGCTCTGAACTCAGTGCAATTTCCTTCACGGATTATAGAAAAGTGCAATTCCAAATGCCACGCCTTAGGGGGAAATTTACTATATGTAAATTATACCTCACAACCTGACTTAAAAAAAAAAGTATATGTTATCCCTGCTTCCTCCTGAACCTGGGTCTGCTTGACACCAAAGCCCAGGGCTTTCCGCTCTCTGCTTCTCAGTAGTCTTATTGTAATTCCTGTGAATCCATGGTCCTTTAGTGGTTTATGTTTGAGGAGGGAGCTGTGGACTGAATAAACTATGCAGCACAAAGGCATTAACCATGGATTAATGGGAAAGAAAAGCTTGCTGAGTTCTGAGTCTGACGGGTCAAGAGCTTCTGATGGTGTCATGCAAATTTCACTTCCCAATGAAATCAGTCACTCTTCGTGTGGAGGGGCCATCATATCTTAGCCAGTTCCTGCTTGGGGTTCAGAAGAGAAAACAAAACAGTCTGCCCCGTGGTGGGAAAGGGACATTTGGTATTCTCCTTGGCTTCCTAGCTAATTACAAAGTGTTAATGACATTCAAAGGAAACTTGCCTCCTTCAGGGCTTTACAAATAAGGAAGGGCGGGGAAGGTGAGCCAAAGAACAGACAGGGGCTCCAGTGAAATGCAGGGCACAACCAATCAGCCCCAGTAATCAGCAGAGGGGGAGGCAGCCTTAATTTACAAAGGAAATAGACACCCCAGCACAGGCTGAAATTGGGTAGGACCAAGAGTTCTTAAACTAATCACAGCTGGTTTCCAAACCTCAAAGATTTGTTATTGCAAAAACATTCTCAAGCAATAGATGAATAGATTGAATGGTGACAGAACAAAGAAAAGATGGAGAAATTTTCCCCACAGCAGCTTCAAGATAGGTTCAGAGAGGTATGAACTAGCAAAGTAACACATTTATCCAATCAACATTTTTTTACCCATCTCCTACACTGGGTCTGAGGACACAGCTATCGTGAAACATTTAACGTCCTCTAGTATCCTACAGAAAAACAACTAAAGCATGCTTGTGCAACTCAGAACTACAAGCTCTTCCTCATGAATTGGACAATAGGTGCCTTCAAAGAATGGTTCTTTTTCCTGTATTTTCCTTCCCTTCTCTCAATGGAGAATTTTTTCTTCCACCCTAAAAAGGAAACACGACCATCAGTTTTCCAAATATGAAGAGGGAAATGCATGTGTGTATAAACAGCGGTTGCCACCTAGTAGAATTTTAAGGCTTTAAGGATTTTACCCCCTAACGATTGCAATTTCCTAAGTTAACTTTCAGAACTTCAGTTACTATTGTCTTATGTCTTGTATCCAATGTACTAGTTAGGTATTTCTTTACAGGCTTTTTAAGATTTACAGGTGTACCTGATCAAAAATAGCTGGAAAGATTCGAGATGTTTTTTACTGGATAATTTATTCCGTGTGTACCCAACAGCCAAGCACTTGGCAAATGACCAAAAATATGATTTATTTTTATTTATTTTTTTGAGACGGAGTGTCACTCTGTCGCCCAGGCTGGAGTGCAGTGGCACGATCTCAGCTCACTGTGACCTCCGCCTCCTGGGTTCAAGCGATTCTTCTGCCTCAGCCACCCCAGGGATTATAGGCGTGTGCCACCACACCCAGCTAATTTTTTATATTTTGGGTAGAGACAGGGTTTCACCGTGTTGGCCAGGCTAGTCTCAAACTCCTGACCTCAAGTGATTCGCCCGCCTCGGCCTCCCAAAGTACTGGGATTAGAGGCATAAGCCACTATGCCCAGCCAAAAGATACGATTTAAAAAGCCAGAAGAGCTCATGCAAGAAGTAAGTAGCTGACAGATAAAATGGCAACTTTTTGCTTTAATGGCAATGTAAACTATCCAGAAGGGACATTTATCGGTTCAATGAGAATTGATTTTCTTCACTCTCAACTCCTATTAACAGGTCTTCTCTTTCTAAAAGATAGGAATGTGTGCTCCAGTAATTAATTTGTTTATGTGTGACTAGTACATTGTGAGACTCTCTATAGGACATCTTTCTCTGGCACTTATTTTGTCTTGATCCTGGATGGAAGACAATGATAACCAAGTGACCTGTTTGTTGACTAGGGCACACTTAAAAGCAGGTATGGATATTTGATTTCATGTACATTAGCAGGACATCAATGAAAGTATGTGAGTACTGAGACAGGTAGGCAAGTGGCGGGGTGAACTTCACTCCTTAAAATCGTAAGCTCAAGAGACGTGAACTACCGAAGCTGTCTGACTTTTTTTTTTTTTTTTTTTTTTTTGAGACGGAGTCTCACTCTGTTGCCCAGGCTGGAGTGCAGTGGCGCCATCTCGGCTCACTGCAAGCTCCGCCTCCCAGGTTCACGCCATTCTCCTGCCTCAGCCTCCCGAGTAGCTGGGACTACAGGCACCCGCCACCACGCCCGGCTAACTTTTTTTTTCGTATTTTTAGTAGAGACAGGGTTTCACCATATTAGCCAGGATGGTCTCGATCTCCTGACCTCGTGATCCGCCCACCTCGGCCTCCCAAAGTGCTGGGTTTACAGGTGTGAGCCACCGCGCCCGGCCAGCTGTCTGATTTTGTTTGACGTGCTCTTTTAAATGATATAAGGCAAAATATATTTAACTGGTTAATTAGTGAAAATCTAGCAACAAAGGATGTCTGGTTAATTCATGGAAAATGGGAAGTTTGAATAAATTTAAAGATAATGTTTGAATTAGGCAAATAAAATTAATTCTTGTGTTTACATAAACACAGAGATTGGAGAATTGTTGTGTATTCAGTGTTCTTTCAAATAACCAGTCATTCATTTATTTAGTACATGTGTATTGTGCACCTCTTGTATGGCTGGGAACACACCAGGTTCCAAAAATAAAACTGGGACTATGATAAAATTTTTACTCTGAAGGGTAACAGTGAAGTAAATAACAGCCACAATACGGGATTTGAGAGGTACAAAACCACTAAAAGAGAGGAAAAGGGGCACAATTTTGTTTGAGAACTAACGGATTCCAGAAAAGGTAAAGAATTAGGTGGTCTTTGACACAGATCTTAAAAGAGTAAGTAGGCACTTGCCACACATAGATGAAAGAAAGTGTAGCAGACAAAGAATAGACCAGTCATGGTTATTAACTATCAACTAGTCCATCTTTACCACTTACTTGCTATTCATTCCTGGACACAATTGATCTCAGGGAGGTAGTGAGTAGAATGGTGGTTACCAGAGGCTGGAAATGGTAGGAGGGATGTCAGGGAAAAAGAAATGCTGGACAATGGGTATAAACATATGGTTAGAGAGAAGAAATAAGTTCTAGTGTTCAATGGCACACTCGAGTAACTACAGTTATCCCGTATTTCAAAATACCTAGACAAAATTTGCAAAGTTCTTGACACAAAAAGTGATCAAAGTTTGAGATGATGAAAATCCCAACTACCCTGATTTGATCTTTACATATTCATGAATCAAAATATCACATTTACCCCATATATATTTACAACTATTACATATCAATAAAAATCATGAAGATATTGGTAACTAATAGCTAACATTTATTCAACATGTACCATGTGTCTAACCTTCTCACCATCGTTTCCTCTGACACTCATAGTAACCCTCTGACATAGATACATCACTGTCAGTTTTACAAATAAATAAGAATAAAAAGAATTGATTTCAATGTGTTTTGGGTGAGCAGTGCTGAGAGAGCCCTGATTCACCTGAATAAGAATGCAATGTGCTGTCCAGTTCTGGTTCAATTTTACATCTCAGAGCTTTTGTACTGTGAGTGCAATAAAATCAGGTGTGTGCACAGAAATTCAGGGCAGAGTTAAGCTCCTCCTAAGGAGTGAGTCAAGTATTTGTGATTTGACTGAATCACCTTAATTTAGATATCTTTACAAAGATATTAACCTATCAATCCAAGATGAAATTTTTTTTTTTTTTTTTTTTTTGAGACGGAGTCTTGCTCTGTCACCCAGGCTGGAGTGCAGTGGCCGGATCTCAGCTCACTGCAAGCTCCTCTTCTCGGGTTCACGCCATTCTCCTGCCTCAGCCTCCCAAGTAGCTGGGACTACAGGCACCCGCCACTTCGCCCGGCTAGTTTTTTGTATTTTTTAGTAGAGACGGGGTTTCACCGTATTAGCCAGGATGGTCTCGATCTCCTGACCTCATGATCCGCCCGTCTCGGCCTCCCAAAGTGCTGGGATTACAGGCTTGAGCCACCGCGCCCGGCCAAAGATGAAATTTTAACTAACGTCAGGGAGATGAGATGGCCCTTTCCCTCTGGTATCAGGAGAACCCCTCTCCAAGAGGCAGAGGCAAGAGACTCTGTTTCTCCTGGGTTTCAGTTGCTGAAGGAAAGGACTTGCCTCTGGTCTGTGGGAAAACTTTCTTGGGAGCTGTCTTTGCATTTGAACTCTGAATTTTGTTCAGTACATCATTGTTCTAAGGATATATTTAGTGCTTTGTGACTGTACATTTCAACATTCAGCTATTGAGTGAGACAATATTACAAGATATGATGCTCTAGATATCAGCCATTCTTCAAACGGGGTGTTTATTATGGAACAAAAGAAAATATGTGCTTCAGTCTAGAATTTAAAAGCACTAACTACAACGTTTCAAGCATATATAAATAAATGTTATCTGTCTTACCATTTTCGGGAGAAAAGTGAATCTTTACATTTGTTTTAGTGTAACTTGTTCCTGATATTCTAACCTAAAATTTCATGGTCACAAAAAAGTACAAATTAAATGTTCTCTTTATGAGAAATAAAACAGGGACTATAGCACAGGTGATGTGAAAAAAATAGTCACTAAAAAAAAGGAACCAAGAGTGAACCCTGAAGTAATCTATGGACTTGGGGTGATAATGATGTGTCAATGTAAGTTCATGGGTTATAAGAAAGGCACCACTCTGGTGGGGGATATGGATAGTGGGGAATGCTATGGTGGGAGAGCAGGGGGTAAATGAGAAATCTCTAGACCTTCAGATCAATTTGTTGTGAACTAAAAACAATTCTAGCCGGGCGCGGTGGCTCAAGCCTGTAATCCCAGCACTTTGGGAGGCCGAGGTGGGTGGATCACGAGGTCAGGAGATCGAGACTATCCTGGCTAACATGGTGAAACCCCGTCTCTACTAAAAATACAAAAAACTAGCCGGGCGTGGTGGCGGGCGCCTGTAGTCTCAGCTACTTGGGAGGCTGAGGCGGGAGAATGGCGTGAACCCGGGAGGCGGAGCTTGCAGTGAGCCGAGATCACGCCACTGCACTCCAGCCTGGGAGCACAGCGAGACTCCGTCTCAAAAAAAAAAACAAAAAAAAAACAATTCTAAAAAATAAAGTCATATATATGTGTGTGTGTGTACACATATTCACATATACGTATATGCATATTATTTATGTATAGATACATGCATATGCATATATACATATAAACACACACACACACACATATATATATACACACACACACACACATTTATACACACACACATACACACACCCCTAATAACTTTTAAGGACAAAAACTTTCTTCCCTTCAGAATATCTGCCAAAGTGACTTAAAGTACACCATTACTCATTTGAGGTAGTAAGGGGTGGCATAAATATCAACTGTTTCATCACTAAGTACATTTTGTCCTAATTCTCATCCTTCCACTATAGAATAAATGGTTACATAGCCCAGTATGTATAATAGAACTCTCATATGGACCTCTGCAGATCTCAAATAAGGATTTTCTTAGAAACCTGAAGTAGTACTTAGACTTATACACCAACACACGCTTTGGGTAAAAGGAAAATCCTTTATGAAAATGCAAGCTTTAGGAATTAAATGCTCCCCATAGGGACTCACTTATTCCTGTATAAGTGATTGCAGGCAGAAAACCAGAATCTGAATGAACTTTTTTTTTTCCTTAAACTTGGAAAACCTAGAAAAGACAAGAGTGGTATATAGGGGCCAATTAAAATAAAAAGCACAAGGGAAAATGAGAGGAAGTCGCTCCTCTCCTCCCAATGGGAGTATTGTGTTCTGAAGGATTCATGAATGGAATTTCAGAAACTCAGCAAAAGAATACATTTAACTGACTTACTCCAAATATATTCTGAATTTCATATTTACTAAATAAAGTGTTTCAAATGAACATTTTGTATGTTGTTACATGTAAAAACCGCACATTACAAAACGAAAGGTAGGAGAATTCATCACTTAAGTTTTTAGATGCATATATACTTAAACTTCCGCATACTCCACAAATACTAAACTTGAAAAACAAAGCACCCTACATAATTCACCTTGCCACAGATGTGAAATAATTGTAAGCATACATAAATGTTAACAAAATACTTTCATTCAATGCTAAGGGGAGGTATCATTGAATGGTGGACCAAAACAAACTACATGGCAATTTGATGTCTTTGGAAATGACATACCCACAAACCAGTGGCTCAGCACTGATATTAATATATCTTGCTCAGTTGTCTCAATCATTTATAGTAGTTTAATTTTTTCAAGAACACAGACGTTAAGGTACTTTTAATAATTTTGAAAGGCCATAGAGTGTATCTATTTTTTGAAGTCAAGCTTTCATTGGAATTGCTTCTTTAACCTAATGATTAAATATAAAGAATGCACAGATAAAGTAAGGTTTTGTCTTATTAGAGAAAAATGTGCTTTTCCATGCCCATGCTTTCCACATTTTTGGAACTGATACAGAACCACAGAGGCCAAACCTAAAACTAAATTATCTTTAACGTTAAAATTTAATTGACTGTGTATATAACTGTGCAATTGCTGCTTTCTCACAGAACTGTCTAGGGTTCTTTCAACAGATCATAGAAATGTGGTCCAGCATTTAACAAACAGACTAATGATAGAGGAGATATACTAATTTATACAAGAATTAAGTAAACACTGTCATGTGGTTTAGTGTAGCTCAAGTTATGCTTGTATCATATAACATAGGTTCAAGTTCTTTTGTCAGTCATCAGAATAACAGAGGTTGAAGATGCATATGAATAAGTGGCAATTATTGCTGCAGCTGTTTCAAAAAAATAAATTTAAGTAATTGTGATACACATTTCTACAAATAAAATATTCCAGTGCTTATATCAATCCTGAGTTTTTAAGATTAAATATGCACTACTTACAATTACCACAATATTATTTTGGAACAGGGCGATTTATTTATTTTTTATTTATTTTTTATTTTTATTTTTATTTTTCAGACGGAGTCTCGCTCTGTGCCCGGGCTGGAGTGCAGTGGCCGGATCTCAGCTCACTGTAAGCTCCGCCTTGCGAGTTCACGCCATTCTCCTGCCTCAGCCTCCCGAGTAGCTGGGACTACAGGTGCCCGCCACCTCGCCCTGCTAGTTTTTTGTATTTTTTAGTAGAGACGGGGTTTCACCGTGTTAGCCAGGATGGTCTCGATCTCCTGACCTCGTGATCCACCCGTCTCGGCCTCCCAAAGTGCTGGGATTACAGGCTTGAGCCACCGCGCCCGGCCTATTTTTTATTTTTTATTTTTATTTTTTGAGACAGAGTCTCTCTCTGTCGCCCAGCGTGGAGTGCAGTGGCGCGATCTTGGCTCACTGCAAGCTCCGCCTCCCAGGTTCACGCCATTCTCCTGCCTCAGCCTCCTGAGTAGCTGGGACTACAGGCGCCCACCACCATGCCCGGCTTTTTTTTTTTTTTTTTGGATTTTTAGTAGAGACGGGGTTTCACCATGTTAGCCAGGATGGTCTCCATCGCCTGACCTCGTGATCCACCCGCGTCGGCCTCCCAAAGTGCTGGGAATACAGGCGTGAGCCACTGCACCCAGCCAGGGTGATTTATTTTTTAAGTTGACTCTCTTCACCAAAAAGAGGGCTTTCATCATATTCTTCCAAGTCCTTGATACTCTTAAAACAAAAAGTCTAGTTCACTGACAAACCATCACTTTACATCTCACGTTTTAAACAGAGTAAATTAAATGTCAAAAGGAAACAGCTTTTAGTATTCAAAGGATGCTGGTTACTTATTATTATTATTATTTTTTGAGACAGAGTCTCGCTCTGTTGCCCAAGCTGGATGGAGTGCAGTGGCACGATCTCGGCTCACTGCAAGCTCCGCCTCCCGGGTTCACGCCATTCTTCTGCCTCAGCCTCCCGAGTAACTGGGACTACAGGCGCCCGCCACCATGCCTGGCTAATTTTTTGTGTTTTTAGTAGAGATGGGGTTTCACCGTGTTAGCCAGGATGGTCTCGATCTGACCTCGTGATCTGCCCACCTCGGCCTCCTAAAGTGCTGGAATTACAGGTGTGAGCCTCTGTGCCCCGCCCCCTTATTTCAAATTTAAAAACTGTAATCAATACATGGAGCTCCAAATACTTAAATATTTTAATACCAGATTTCAGTGAAATATTATTATAGCACGTCCAACAGTCATGTACTTTGCTTGAAGAAAATGGTTTGATAAACATGTTATGGTCAAGATGGAGCAAAAACAGAAAAAGACTGGTAGTCTTACATCATGAAATACTGTATTTTTTCACCAGGTAGTGACCCATTTGTTATCACTAATAGTCCATATAACATGGTTTCCACTGAAGGGATACAATGGTCTGTGATATGACCTCATCAAGTTAGAGAAAACATAACTATGTTTGAAATATATACTATTCCCTCAGCAAACAGTTCAACAGTTCCTACTCCCTAAAATGTGGTATGTTAATGCTGAGGAAGATGTAAAAAATGAACACACAATCTCTTTCATATTCCTGTGACATGAGGAAATGCACGAATAAAAAAAACTTGATAACAAAACTTATTTAACTGCTATGGAAGGGCAACTCACTCGGACATGTAGCCAAAAATGGAGACTGATGTCAACTTAGTTGGCAAAAGATTTCAATCGGTCAAAAACAAGAAAAAAAGAGATTTAAAAAGCATTGTGAGGGAAGAGCATGAACAAAGCATGAGATTAATGGAGAGGACGTTCAGAGAAGGCTGTCAACCCGGAGAGGCAAGAAGAAAGACAGAAGGCGGCAAAACAAGCCTAAGAGGGGGTCATGTAAAGGGGAGAGTCTCTGAATATCTAAGAACTGACATGTGGGTGCCACTGACAGGCTGGGAAGAGGGAAGGGCTAGAAGCATTTTTGGAAGGGAAGGTTTTAGGAAGATAGTATTTCTGATCAATGAAAGGTGGCTCAGAAGAGAAGAGAGAACTCAGAAAAGAGTTTAATAGTATAAGCAAGGAAGAATGAGGTCTTGAACTAGGGTAGCCTCAGTGGCAATTTAAAAAAAGAAATTTAAGGACCATTGCAGAGGTAAAACTTGCCTCATGATAACTGCATGGGAAAGATAATGGACTCAGAAGAGTCCAAGATGACACCAAAGTTCCTACCCTAAGTGGTAACATGTAGCATTAACATTGACAGGAAAACTTTTCTAGTCTCAAGTTCACACCAATTAATAGATGGTTTCTGGGGAACATTATAGTAACATGTTCTCCACTTGTGACTTCTATATAAATAACTGTGTTGTGTATAGATAATCCTCAAGTTGCTCAAAAATTTTATTTTCAAACTCTTTCCCAGTTTATTTAACACATCTCAGTTAGTGTAGAGGAGTGACATATGAACATGTCTTTTCACAAGATTGTTAAAAAGAATACCTTACCTCACAGAAAGGAATTCCATTGTTTCCTAAATAATATACATCTACATGAAGAAGAGGTCATTGTCCGATGACAATTTGCTAATGTGCTGTACGACAGCAGATAATTCACAATTCACAACGTGTTAATAATCTGCTGGCTTTCCCATTCTGTTGTACATCTGAACCATCCCTTATTATTACAAATTGTTATGTAAAACCATTACTAGTCACTAATAATTTTGAAAGTGAATATGCCATAAAACACTCCTACATTACAGCAGAAAATAAAAGAGATACTCAGTAGTTACATTTGCCTACTTCCTATTTAACTAAAACTCTTGAAACAACACAAGTGAAAAAGACATCTAGAAAGGACTTATGGACTTTCTGCCTTCCAAAGATTTGTCGCTGATCTCCTAAAAACTGAAAATAAAGTCTTCATTAATGTGTTCATAAAGTATCAATTTTTATACACAAGAGGTATATTTCTAGATAAAATTTCCAATTTACCTTTTCCTGTTCTAAATAACTCCCACAAAACTATTCATGAATCCTAAAAATACTGTTTTATGTTACTGCATTTACCAATTATGTTAAATCTGGAACAATACATTCAAAGTGAAAATGGTAATTCAAAATTTATAACCAAAATATCTTTCCATACATTCAGAAACAAGCAGACTGTCTTCTATTTTTATGCATGTGTTGTATTTTATAAGAATATATTGTGTTACCAAATAGAACAGACCTTTGTGAATTGCTCGTGTGATGGCTCAATCTCTTTCAGTTCCTTTCTTATCTTGTTGCCACCTCTTTTGTTGCTCTTGAAATATCTTCTAGAAGCACAAAACAAAAAAGTGATTAAAATTGGGTAAATTTTAATACTTACAAAACATAATTCTGCATTAAAGAAATACTCTTTAAATCAATACCTGTGAACACTTTATTTTAGACAACGTTTATGACCAAATTTGAAACAATTGTGTTCACCACTCATGTGCTAAAACGATAACCTTTTTAATCAGTAATGGAGTAAAGAATTTTCTTTCTTGTACATATTCAACATGCACGTCCCAATTCTTGATTTCAAATGAAGAGTATTTGATGACCTTCCCTATAATTTGTTGACCACAGATAGGTAAGATCTATACAGAAATTAACTAAGAAACATTCTTTCTTATTAAGATTTTAAACACGTATTAAATCTTGGTCATTTCAATATGTACATAGATGAACCTTCCATTAATGACTGTTTTTCTGCACCTTGACCTAATCTCCAACAACAGTGTTCTCGTCTCCACTACGTGGCACACACAGTCATCCCCTAAATTTTGTCGTTCCCAATGACCATAATACCTACATAATACTAATAATAGCATTGATAAACAGCAACCATGAGCCAGATAGCATCCTGAAAAATTTAAATAAACCCGTTACATAGGAACCCTTTAATCCTCCAAACAACTCTGAAGTAGGTACTCTTACCATGTCTCCTTTCGTATATAAAGAAACTTTAGCACAGAGATAAATAATTTGCCCATGGTTCCTGAGCTAGCAATGGTCAAACTGGAATTGGATCAAAAGCAGTGGGGCTCCAGAGTCCCAGCCCTTGACCACTGCAATCAGCTGTTTCTCCATCTTCCCAACATATAGCCACTACCTTCCTGCCACTGTAGGTCACTCACTTCAGTACTACAGCTCAGGAGTCTGTCAGGACCTGATGCCTATTGAATGGAGCACTTTTCACTGCCCAATGTCCCACCCCCATGTGCTCAGGTAACTCAGTCCCAGCTGAAATTCCACAGCTAGTCATCATAACCCCATCCCTGTGTCTATGCCCTGCCCAACTCTCCCTCTATCAACATGCTCGGCTACACCCCAACCCAGGAAATTCCAACCCTACAGCTGTTCTTGTACAAATATGCCAACTGGGCTCACTTTAACTTCTTAATCGCTATGATGCTGACCTCAGTTGGACCCCTAATGCTGCATGGCAATTATATTCCCCTGGTACATTAGTCTACTAACGGGCCCCCTCTTTGGGCTCATGCTCTCTTCCTTCTTCGCTGGATTTCTGCATGAACTATTACTCCCTGAGACATTGATACAATAGGTAAATCATAAAGCTAAGCCTGATACCAACAATTTGTTCTTCCTTTTCTCCTTCTCCTTCCTCATCTTTCTGCTCATCTGTGGTGAACTCTTCAAGGACATTCGGCAACTTCAGAGAAATTCTGTAATCACGTTTCTGCCTATAACACATAATAAGTAACAAGGTCATACATCATAGAGAGATGAAAAATTAATCCTATTCAAACCAAAACTGACTTGACATAGTTTATACTATAAAGTAGCAAGGGAGTAATAGCAGCTGAAATCTTTTTGGGAAAAGGTGAAATGAGTTACTCTCATTCTGAAAGGATCCTTTCCTAACTGACTACTAGAGCAGCTATCTTATATTCTTTACGTGTTGAAGACTAAGGAGGGTTTACTGCACTATAAATTTCCCAGAAATAATCATTTTCTCCAAGAGCAGTTTACTTTTCATTTCTTCTTACTAAATAACATATGGGTTCTCATAAGTAGGTTCGAGAATATTGTAGCCATTCATCCCGTAAGATTTCCCAAAAGAAATACTTCACTTAACTATTTCTCCACTTTGGCACAACAATGATTTCATAAAAGGAATAGTGAAAACAGTTTAAGTAATAACTTATTTACAACATAAGGTTATCCCTTTCTACATAATTGAATATTGTTAAGAATCTACAGACTAAACATTGAAGACATTTATCTTATATTCAGCTACCATATTTCTAGAAATGGCTAAACATTAATTTTACAGGAAAACTATTTTTTTTTTTTTTTTTTTTTGAGACAGAGTCTCGCTCTGTGGCCCAGGCTGGAGTGCAGTGGCCGGATCTCAGCTCACTGCAAGCTCCGCCTCCCGGGTTCACGCCAGTTCTCCTGCCTCAGCCTCCCGAGTAGCTGGGACTACAGGCGCCCGCCACCTCGCCCTGCTAGTTTTTTGTATTTTTTAGTAGAGACGGGGTTTCACCGTGTTAGCCAGGATGGTCTCGATCTCCTGACCTCGTGATCCACCCGTTTCGGCCTCCCAAAGTGCTGGGATTACAGGCTTGAGCCACCGCGCCCGGCCCCAGGAAGACTATTTTTATCTGGAAGGCAAAAAGAGGTCATCTTCATTGGCTTCTAATATCTCTCAATTCTGTTAAACTGAGGTTCTAAAACTAAAGAAACTTACCTGCTTAGGGAACAATCAAGTAAAATATGTTCTTCACTAGAGATGCCAATATGTAGATGCCAATGATATAAATATCATGATGCAAAAAAGCCAACAATCATACCTTTTTAGTTGCATTGTTCTCAAAACGTTTTTAACTCTATTCTTTATTTCACTGCAAGCTTTTGCAATCTTTTCACTCCTTTTTCTCTTTGCAGCAAGATCCTCTTTAATGTCAGCTAGATAGTAAATGAATATGCATTAAAAGTTCATGTTGAAAAGTAGTTTCTTTGCATATATTGAAATCAATATGTGACTTGATGGTTCAGCAATATCAGAAGGACATTTAAAATGTAAAATGCAAAGATCAATTTACAAAGCAAGATTTATTCACTTTATGTAAAACCTTTCAGGTATTAATATTAGCATTCCAATTTCAATTGGTATAACAGCAAATCACTTAATTGACGGATGATGAAAAAAAGCAAATAATTAAAACAGTTTCTTTTCTTTTTTTTTTTCTGGGACGGAGTATCCCTCTGTCGCCCAAGCTGGAGTGCAGTGGCGCGATCTCAGCTCACTGCAAGCTCCACCTCCCGGGTTCATGCCATTCTCCTGCCTCAGTCTTCCTAGTAGCTGGGACTACAGGCGTCCGCCACCACGCCCAGCTAATTTTTTTGTATTTTTAGTAGAGACGGTTTCACCATGTTAGCCAGGATGGTCTCCATCTCCTGACCTCGTGATCCGCCCGCCTCGGCCTCCCAATGTGCTGGGATTACAGGCGTGAGCCACCTGCGCCCGGCAAGTTTCTATTTTTCAAGTGTGCAGAAAGGGTTACAAACACAGACTTTAATTTCTTTTCTTTTTTTTTTTTTTTTGAGATGGAGTCTCGCTCTGTCACCCAGGCTGGAGTGCAGTGGCACAATCTCGGCTTACTGCAACCTCCGCCTCCTGGGTTCACGCCATTCTCCTGCCTTAGCCTCCGAGTAGCTGGGACTACAGGCGCCCTCCACTATGCCTGGCTAATTTTTGTATTTTTAGTGGAGACGGAGTTTCACCGTGTTAGCCAGGATGTTCTCCATCTCCTGACCTCGTGATCCGCCCGCCTCGGCCTCCCAAAGTGCTGGGATTACAGGCGTGAGCCACCGCGCCCAGCCACAGACTTTAATTTCTACATTTATAAAATGTCCTAAAAATCAAAGGACATATTTCTGTGAAATACTGTCATAACTCATTATGTAAAGCACAAAAAAGTATCTTATTTAATAAGACCATCAAAAGGGTAGAAATAATACACAATAAGCAAAATATTTTTAATCAATCTCGTGGTTGATGCTATTAACTGTATTTTAATAAAAGAAGCAATGTCCATGGGTATAAACATTTAGGTTTAAACAGATAAAGAAATACATTCAAAAACACGTTTGAAATATTTTCTGAGAGCTTTCTATCTGACATTTTTACCCATAGTGTGGTGTTTCAGAAAACTGTAATACTGCAAGGAATGCTTTCCCAAACATGGTTTCACATCAGAGACCTACCATCAATTGCTAAGAATAGTTTTCGGCAATCATAGAAGAGCTGCACCATAATACAAATATTTTTTACATATGGTATCCATCTATAACGCTCAATGTATTAGGAAGCTCACAAAACCAGCTCTTTGTCACCACCAAGCAGAGCAAAGTTTTCCAAATATACTGCTTGTATGAATTATCACTATAGAAGAGCTGAAAATTAAAGTAAGCTTTTTAAAAATAAGAGTATTGTCTCCATCGTCTCTACAGAAATTTTCTCAAACTTTTTTGAAGATATGGTCCTATAACAGTGCAACTAATATTTCACATGGCAATATAAAGTTTATGAGTTTTTGGATCCAATTACATGTTTCTCACTGGGTAGAAAGGTTGTCTTTCCTTTTCTACTACACAATTTATTACTGGAATAATAATAGAAAATCATCATTTTAGATAATTCAATTTTCCCTGGTACTTTAAAGAAAACAAAATCAGAAAGTTGTGACAATAGCTAAATTACGAACATGAAAAGCTCATGTTAAAAACTTTGAGTACATACAGACAGGAAGAGGGGAACAACACACACCTGGGCCTACTTGAGGGTGGAGGGTAGGAGGAGGGTGAGGATTGAAAACCACCCATCAGGTACTATGCTTATAATCTGGGTGACAAAATAATCTGTATACCAAACCCCTGTGACACGCAATTTATCTATGTAACAAACCTGCGCCGGGCGCGGTGGCTCAAGCCTGTAATCCCAGCACTTTGGGAGGCCGAGACGGGCGGATCACAAGGTCAGGAGATCGAGACCATCCTGGCTAACCCGGTGAAACCCCGTCTCTACTAAAAAATGCAAAAAACTAGCCGGGCGAGGTGGCGGGCGCCTGTAGTCCCAGCTACTCTGGAGGCTGAGGCAGGAGAATGGCGTGAACCCGGGAGGCGGAGCTTGCAGTGAGCTGAGATCCCGCCACTGCACTCCAGCCTGGGCAACAGAGCGAGACTCCGTCTCAAAAAAAAAAAAAAAACAAACAAACCTGCATATGTACCACCAAACCTAAAGTAAAAGCTAAAAAAAACCTGATACATGACTTAATGTGTGTACACTGAAAGGAATGAATAGAGCTGTTTCTCCTCCAATGTCCTCTAATATCCCCCAAACAATTAAATTTCCACGTGTATGAAAAAAAAGCCATCCCTCTTGCCATTATTAGAAGCATCCTCACATTCTGCATGAACAATTAAAAAGGTAAGTAAGAAAAATTATCAGATTACATTAAATGCTATATATGAGAAGAAGGCATTTAAGACCGTCTTGTCATCCACTAATTCATATAACCTACTGTAACAGTTGTATGGTTAAAAACAATTTTCATAAACCACAAATAGCTCGTAAAATATACCTGCAATATCTTCTAGCTCCTTGGTATCAACCCTGTAAAAAAAAGTTGCAACAAAATTTTAACATAATGCTACACAAAATGCCATGTTTGTTGGGAAGAAATGTTTTATGTGAAATGTTCTGCATAGAACAGAACAGTGATGACATGATCCAAAGCTGACTTTTCCTAAAGACCCTATCCGACAGGCAAAAGTGACTTAAACACTTTACCCCACGTGTTCATCTGTTTCAGCAAAAGGTTCTCTTTCCTGATGCTCATCAGTTACATCTCCCTTCTTTGTCTCTGTAACAGGTTTTCTTTCCTCATGCTCATAACTTACTGGAGCCTTTCCTGCATTAAAATAAAAAAGACAAACTTTTTTAGAGGAAGAGGCTGTTGTGGACATTTTTTTTTCTTTTTTTTTTGTAGAGAAACGTACTATTTGTAGACTTTGTAGATTTGGAAGCCCTTCGGGTTCAAGTCCCAGTAAACAACGTTCACAGGTCAGACCCCTTGGATGTCAGGACAGCACTCATGGAGAAGAGCTGCTTTGAGAGCATTTGTAACCCTGCTATGAGGGGGAGCCTCCCACGGGAAGCCTAAGGCCCTTGAGCCTGCGTTGAAAACCTGGGGCATCTTAGCACACGCATGGTGGACTCCAAAGCCACGAAGGGGTCGGGGGCCTCGGGCTGCCCGTGTGCCCCCAGCGCAGAAAGCAGGCAGACCGTCAGGCGTGCACCTTCTTCCAGATCCCCTTGGACTGTGTTTACCCGCAAGCTCCATTTCCTGGGCGACCGTAACTTGAGCCTCCAACTGGTCCTTGGCAGCCATCCTGCTGCGCTTCCTGCCCACGGGCTGCATGGCTGGCTGTCCTGGGAAGCTAGAGGCAGCCTCTGAACCTGGTGAGTACAAAGACACACTAAGGAAACTAAGGAAACGAGGCGTGTTAAATGAAAGCCATCAGGATCGCGGGTTCAAGGGCGCCCCGAGTCCCCTGTGGGAGCAGGAGGGGACGCGGAGAAGATGCCATCATCCTTTCCTGTCCTGGCCCGTCCAGCGCTTCCCTGGGGCTGGCTGCAGAGCTCGCAGAATTCCGCGGCCTCTGCGGGATTCCTGCAGTGCCCTTGGGACAGAGCTTGGCCGTGCCCCTGGGTTCCCCAGCGACCCCATGTAGTCAGGAGGGCCGCGGGGTGACACAGGATCTCCCCAACCATCTCCATGGATTGAGCCGGTGTGCAACTGTTTCTGACAGGGGCAGGGACTGCCCACTAGCTAGCCTGAATGCCCAGGGAACCCCTGGTCACCCCAAGTATCCCGTCCTGATGGGCGGCCAGACAAGACGGACCCATGTCGACCCCCCCAACCTCCCTCTCACAAACGCTGCACACATGTACAGGCCTCCGGGACCCTCCTGGGCCCTGGGGACCACTCAGGCAGCTCCAGCTCCCTGCCCTGCCCATTTCCTCGCAGGTCAGCCTGGCTGCCCCGCCCTTCACATCCTCTTCCCCAAAGAGCCTCATGCCCGCCTTCCCCGCATATCCACCGAAGGCACCTCGCCTGAGGGATCCCTGATCTTGCTCCCTCAGAGGACCTGAAGAGGCTGGCACCACGAAAGCTCACTGCCTGGTTCTTGGGTTCTCGCGAGAGCAGCCGGCCTGGCGGCCCGCGCTCCTCGCTGATTGGTCGGCTCAGTGCGCATGCAGGTGGCGTGCGGCATGGGGCCACGCCCCCGGCCGGCACACCCTCCCGCTCAGGGACTGTCCATGGCTGCTGTGGACTGATTGGATGGCTCTCTGAGGCCTCTGTCCCCACGATTTTCCAGCTCCTCATCCTGGTGAAGGAAGCAAGGACCCGGGAGTGGGGAGTGCCAGAGGACCCTGCCCTAAGGAATGGAGGCCAAGTGAACGGGGCTTAGGACCTTCCCCCAGGCTCGTTCCAGCCACTCCTGCCCCTTCGGGTGGAATGGCCATCACCCCTGCAGGTGGGGCCCAGGCTCCCTCCCATGCCCTGTGTGCTTCCAACACGCCCAGCTGCATCCTTTTTATCAATGCATTGTGCTTTTATGTTTTATCTAAGAAAATTGTTGACTCCCAGCAGCGGCAGGTAATTTTCTCCTATCCTACTTCATTCTCTCACACTGGGTATTGCATGATTCTGTAGTGGATATACAAAGTTAAAGACTTTATGTCTAGATTTCTCATGATGTGATCATTTCTTTTCTTTCTTTCTTTCTTTTTTTTTTTTTTTTGAGATGGGGTCTTGCTCTGTCACCCAGGCTGGGCTGCAATGGTGCAATCACTGCTCACTGTAGCCTCAAATTCCCACGCTCAAAGGATCCTCCCACCTCAGCCTCCCAAGTAGCTGGGACTACAGGCGTGTCCCACCATGCCCGGCTAATTTTATTTTATTTTATTTTATTTATTTATTTTTACAGACAGAGTCTCACTCTGTCGCCCAGGCTGGAGTGCAGTGGCGCGATCTCGGCTTACTGCAATCTCTGCCTCCTGGGTTCAAGCAATTCTCCTGCCTCAGCCTCCCGAGTAGCTGGGACTACAGGCGCACGCCACCACGCCTGGCTGATTTTTTTTTTTTTTTTTTTTTTTATTTTAGTAGAGACAGTGTTTCACCATGTTGCCCAGGCTAGTCTCAAACTCCTGAGCTCAGGCAGTCTGCCCGCCTCGGCCTCCCAAAGTGCTAGCATTACAGGCATGAGCCACTGCTCCCAGCCAATTTTGTTTAGTTTTTGCAGAGATGAGGTCTCACTATGTTGCCCAGGCTGGTCTGGAACTCCTGGGCTAAGCAGTCCACCCGCCTCAGCCTCCCAAAGTGCTGGGGTTACAGGCGTGAGCCATCGTGCCCAGCCCGATTATTTCCACGGCTGGGTTGGAAGCCATCTTCCCCTGACAAGGCAGCTCACCTTTATTTCTAAGAGTTCTCTATAACCTAAAGAGAATCCCTAATTACTGAAACTAAATACTACCAGCTGTCCCCATTTCCCCACAATCTACTTGGTACCCAAATTAGCCAATGAGACATCTTGGGCAATTTTAAGCCATGATTGCCTCAGGTTTCCCTCTCTTTCGAGCTTAAGATGTGTAACATTAAGAAAGAAGACAAATCTTGCAGAGGGCTTTGTGCAACCAGTCTTACAGCTTTCTATCCCATCTGGATCAATGTAATTTTCATATGCTTCATCAAAGATTTCAGCTGAAAGTACTATACCAGGTTCTGTCTATAATTGGAAACACATACACACATACACCAACTACTGGTATTCAGCTAAGAATTCAATGCCGGCTCATTTTTTTTTAAAAGAATGTCAAATCAAGGAACAATTCTCCATCGCAAAGCGGAATTTGATGTCAGGTGAAGACAAATGGGGATTACAGAGCTACTTCTTTGGCATAATCGCCTAGAAACAACCTGAAAAGGATTCTGCAATTTTAAATAGGCACAAAGACATTCTTTTCAGAACACCAAGTGTCCAAGTTACAAAACCCTGGAAAAATTCTTCTTTTAAACTTTCGGATGGAGCAATTTATCTCTTTTTCCCAGCTGGAGTATTTGTGAGATGTCTCTCAGAAAGAAACAACTCAATACACAAATCATTAAGCCTTTGTAAAGGGAGGAAGTCTATTTGAAGCAACTCTCCGCTGAGGAAACAGGTTTTGTGAACTAACCAAAGCCTTTAGGGCAAACATGGTCACTTCAATTTTTTTTTTTTTCCCCCACTGGAGGTTATCTACAAAGACCACAGGAAATGTTTAAGCAAATTTAAAGGCGATTTCTCAAGAGTTATTAGAATAAGTACAGTAATTTAGAGAATTGGTTTCTAATAACTGGAGGCATAACCCCCTCTTACCCCCCAACACCCTACTCCACCCTATGTGAATCGACTGACAAGTAAGGATAATGCTTCATAACAAATGTAGAAATAACACCAATTTTCAAAGCAACCCTTGCTCTTTTATTGCTGTCATTGAGAACTAACTGAAAGAAATGCACCCCTTGGATTCATAGACAGACAGAGGGACAAACAGATGGCTGGATATGTGATAAGCAACAACAGTATGGCCAAATGTCAATGATGGAATCTAGGTGGTGGGAACATGAATGTTTTCCATGAAATTCTTTCAACTTTTCTGTGTATTTGAAATTTCTAATAATAAAATGTTGGAAAGCAATTGTTCATTTTGAAAACATCTAGAAATCTAAGATGTGATCACTGGGTTAAAGATTATATACATCCATACTCTGTAGCCTGAATTAGTGATTTACGCTCTAATAGCCAATCAAATTGCTCATTTATCAGACAGGGCTGGTAGCACAGGAGATGGAAGTTTCTCTACTGATAATCCTCCAGATGTTTGAGGGCTTCATGTTCATTTACATTTCAGTCTTTTCTCCAATTCTTAGACTGTTAGCAAAAGTTTATACTCAAATGAAGCAGCAAATTCTAGGCTCCAGCTGTTTAATAGTAAATGAAAACATTCATGTCTTTCAGAAAGGCTTATCTGATGTACTCTGCACAAATACGCTCACCTATGATCTTCTCTGTGCAGACTCTATCAGGGCCGTTCTCATGGGCTTTTCAAGACTCTCTCCAATCGGATTATAATTCCTTCAAGGGCAGTTCTTTGTCAACTTTGCTTCTCCAGCACTCAGCACCATGACTGGCACATGGTGTGCCGTCAGCAAATGCTGTGTTTGCTATATGTGAATTAATGCTGTGCATACATGTAGAGACATAGGCTCAGACCCTCTCATCAAATGGCAAAGTCTACCACCCAGTCCTGAGAATTACATCTCAGCTTAGAGCAGAGGGGCCTCACCCTGGCGTCTCCTGGAATCACTCAGGAAATTTCAAAACACACTGCTGCCTCCATCCTACCCACTGAGTTTCTGATTAACTGTGTTGGAGTTTGGCCTGGGTCTCAGGATGGTGAAATCTCCCCAGATGATAGAAAAGTGCATGCAGCACTGAGAATTCCAGGGTTTGGACTTTACAAGCCACCAGGTAATTTCATTTTCACTCACCTTCTTTCCTTTGATTCTCAGGACAAGCTACCAGGTCTCCAGGACTGAAGGTTATCATCTAAGTTGATGTTCTCAACTGGAGGTAATTCCACTCCCCCACCCCCCACCAGTAGACAGTTGGCAATGTCTGGAGGTATTTTTGGTTTTTATAGCTAGGGATGGAGGTGCTACTGGCATCTTGTGGGTAGAAGCCAGGGATGCCGCTAAACATCCTACAATGCACAGGACAGCCCCACCACAAAGAATTATCTGGCTCCCAATGCCAACAGTGTTGAGATTGACACACCGTGGTCTATGGTAACTGTTTGATTAGCTAGGGCTTTCTTAACCAAAGTAATCTCCTTTGTGCACTGTGTGCCCATGGCCTGTATAAGACAGACAATTGCACAACCATTTATCCCAGAGTACATCTGAGTCAACTGTTGATGTTACATGTTGGATTGGCTCCAGCAAATGAAGAGCTGACATTCAATGAGTGTTCCCTTTGTGCCAGGCACATTATATACATGGCCATATGTTCCTCCCAGCAATCTTGAGAAAGAGAGGGAGAGATTCTAAATTTGAAAACTAAACTCATTATACAAGGTCATACATTGAATTAAGAGTTTGAACCTTTAACAACAAGCTCAAGACAAGAAGTTGCCTCAGATCCTTAATAGGTTGCCTTAATATAAAATTAATAATGCCCTATGTTTCTCAAAACCCCTTGTTTGAGAAACTCAAGCCTAATACATTGTTCATCTTTCCTGCTCTTATTGAATGGAATTGATGTGCCATTCAAGCCTAATCATTAACAAGACATACCAGTACCCTTTCCTTGTAATCCCACCTTCCTCAACCCCACTAAGGATCCACAAAATACCTTTTAAGGTGAAGTTCTAATCACTTTCACATTATTGTAACCATGGCTTATGGCTTATCTTTGTTGTCATGGATAATTGAGACAACTGTGTGGGAATGGCAACTTATGAATGATCTAACAATAGGCCTATTAATATAGCAGTAAATGTCACAGTTATAATAGAAGGTACCATGCTTACACAGAGTATTGCCAGACCTAGCACAATTTCTGGCATAAGGTTTGTGCTTAATAAATGCTTGCTGGATGAACCAATGAAGTAATCAAATGAGTCGGAATAAGAGGTAACATATTCAAGAGATTTATAGAATGGAAGATCTAGAGTGCTTTTATTTCAGATTGATATGTTCTCTAGTGGTAACCGAAAGAGTAATAGCTGACTTTCACTTTATTATTAAAGCACAAATAGAGCATATCAATTTTTATTTTCTCATTCTTATTTTGGTATCTAATAGTGTCACCGAATATTATATTATATGGATAACTATAATTCCGATACTCACATCAACATTTCTAATCTTGTTGGTAGACATTATATTTTTCTTTAAAAGAAGGATAAACAGCTTAACATGGGAAATATTTGACATTATTAGATTTCTGAAAAAGAATTTTTGTGCTTTTATCAGCCTCTGACCAATATCTACAGGACTGACTTCTCCTTTAGGCACAGAGTTGAGGGACCACAAAATTACTTCAATTTCTCTTAAAAATAGCAAGGGAAAATATTAATATAATTCAGTATGGATTATATTATCTTTATACTACCAGAGTCATAAAATATAATTTTTATTTCATGTATTATTTTATATATATAATTTTTTTTTTTGATGGAGAAAGGGCTTCACAAAGGAAAATGTGTCTATAGCTTATCAATGTCATGCAGTGGCCCTGGATGTCACCTCTCTATATTCCACTGCCCTACTCTTTTCAAATAGCTTTTTTATTTATTAGTTTTTTGGGTTTTTTTTCTTTTTCTTTTTTGAGACAGAATGTCATTCTGTCGCCCAGGCTGTAGTGCAGTGGCACGATCTTAGCTCACTGCAATCTCTGCCTCCTGGGTTAAAGCAATTCTCATATCTCACTCTCCCGAGTAGCTGGCATTACAGGCATGTGCCACCACACCCGGCTAATTTTTGTATTTTTATTAGAAACAGGGTTTCACCACATTGGCCAGGCTGGTCTCGAACTCCTAACCTCAAGTGATCTCCCCACCTCAGCCTCCCAAAGTATTGGGGTTACAGGCATGAGCCACCACACATGACCATTAATTAGCTTCCAATTCCAATTTTTTTTTTTTTTTTTTTTTTGAGATGGAGTCTCACTCTGTCCCCAGGCTGGAGTGCAGTGGCGTGATCTCAGCTCACTGCAACCTCCGCCTCCTGGGTTCAAGCAATTCTACTGCCTCAGCCTCCTGAGTAGCTGGGACTACAGGCGCCCGCCACCATGCCTGGCTAATTTTTTGTGTTTTTAGTAGAGATGGGATTTCACTGTGTTAGCCAGGGTGGTCGCGATCTCCTGACCTCGTGATCTGCCTGCCTTGGCCTCCCAAAGTGCTGGGATTACAGGCGTGAGCCACTGCGCCCAGCCCGATTTCAATTTTTTAAGAGAACTTTGTTTCATCATCTAAGTGACTATCTGGGTCCTTCAGTGGAGGGAGACTGGCAACTGAGGACATTTTACAACCAACTGATGACAAGGGACTGACTCAAGGTGTGGGAGAGGGGAGAGGAAATTGGTGATGTGGGAACATACCAGTTTGCAGGTCAAAAATGAGGGGTTAAAGATAACTCCAAGACTCTCACCTCAGGGACATGGGCAGATGAAGGTGCAGTTAGGCTAGCAATCTCAAGTAAATACCATGAGAGAGGAGATGGTCAATGGGTCTCATGGAGATTGGGACTGGAAAGGGCTAAACCTGGCAGAGATAAAGGAAAAGGAGCCAGCACAACAGACTGAATAGATAGGAGGACATGCTGGAGATCTGAGTCCAGGGACAGAAGAGGACAGAGATTTTAGAGTTGTGGAGAGTTCAGTAAATTCAAAGACCTCAGAGGGATGAAGAAGGTTGAGGCTTGGATGGCCACCATAAGCTTTGACCATCGCGAGGGTACCCAAGGTCTTTGGTAGTTTCTCAAGTGTGATGTAGGGAGAAACCAGATTGCAGTGGATAAAAGATATGAAGGCAGAGGCCGGGCTCAGTGGCTCATGCCTGTAATCCCAGCACTTTGGGAGGCCAAGGCGGGTGGATCACGAGGTCAGGAGATCGACATGGAGAAACCCCATCTCTACTAAAAATACAAAATTAGCCGGTCATGGTGGCACGCACCTGTAATCCCAGCTACTCAGGAGGCTGAGGCAGGAGAATGGCATGAACCTAGGAGGCAGAGGTTGCAGTGAGCCAAGATCGCTCCATTGCACTCCAGACTGGGCAACAAGAACAAAACTCTGTCTCAAAAAACAAAAACAAACAAACAAAAAAACGATATAAAGGCAGACAGGGAGAGAGAGGGTTCCTCCCTCCAGGGCCAGGACATTTTAGAATATAAGTTGAGGAAAAGGAATCAGTGGTCACAGAGAGAGAAAGAACAAGCTGGTGTTTTTTCTTCTCTTCTGTCTCTCAAAATTATACTTTCACAGAGAGAATGAAGTGTAATAATCTAGACCAGGATCAACAAACTACGACCCCTGGGCCAAATCTACATTGCTGCCTATGCTTGTAAATAAAGTTTTATTGAAACGCAGCCATGCCCATTTTTTTCTCTATTGTCTATGGCTGCTTTTACACTATAGTGGCAGTGTTGAGTAGTTGCAGCAGAAACCACCTGCCCAGCAAAGTAAAAAATATTTACTATCCGGTCCTTTTGAGAAGGTTTGTCAACCACTGTTCTAGGTCAACTCCCCTGATGTAAAGATGGAGAAACAGACATTCCATTCCATTTCTATGTTCATTTGCTTTCGTGTTCTGACAAAGCAGAAGTGTCTACCGGAATTATTAATTACGTAGTATATGCGTCATCACCCACTGAATTTTAAGAGCTATGTATACAACTTTCATGCAAAGCGTCACCACTTTCTACTCTCATCAAGGTGAATTTTCCTCCCCATTCTAGCTGCAAACCAAAACTAAAGCTAAATGCACTTCCATCCTTTATACAGGCCTCATTTCAGGAATGTTTGTTGGGGACATTAATGAGCAGAAATGACTTAGCTTTATAACTGCTTCTGAAAATCTTGAGATTTAAGTGAGAAGGAAATACTTTTGTTTCTGCCTCCAACCTATTTTAGTGTAAATCAAAGTTAATAGCTCATGGTCTGGTTGGCAGTTCACAAGAAAGGGCGAGGTTGCCAGAAAATCAAAATCACACAATTTCCTGTTTTTGAAGATGTATTTCAACAAGATCACTGAGAGCTTCAAAGACAAAAATGGCTGTCTGCCAGGGCCAGACCAGCTCCAAGCGCCTTTGTTTGCTTTGTTGTTTGATGCTGAGGGGTCAAAGCACTCTCTCTATTGTGTTGTCTCTGCTCCCCACCCCTGTTATTTTTTTTTTTTTGGTTGTTATTCTATTAAGATTCCTGCTGAAAATTAAATTAAGCTTCCTAAGTTCTTCTTTGTTGATCCTAGCAACTAATTATAGAGAAACCAGAAAAAATTCTCAATACTTGGGCATTTTTTTAAGATTGTAATTGGCTACCCACAAAGTTGGTGGAACAATAGTTTTTGGGGAAAAAAAGAGATTCGTACTGATTTTTCAATGAATATTTAAAAATACCTTGGCATCAAACTTCCTCCCATTAACCTTGTTTGAACATAAAAAGGTCCCTCTTACTGGTGCTATAATTGACTTTCCCCACCCTACTCTTCCCTGTTCATCCTGACACATCCCCCACACTCCTTTTTAAATTGTGGCATAGGACCCACGTGGCCCCTGTAATCTTCCTTCAAGGCCAAAGCCAACTCCCAGAATACTCAGCATGTCAGTGTCACCTGCTCACAACTTTGGTTCTGGCATGGTTGAAAATTCTTCCAAGTAATGCCCAAGAGGGATAGCTTTTTTCTGGGGTGAGCTTGCTAAGCCAACTCAGAGGGTTACAGTAGATTGTGATTACATCTTTCAGTGCAGAATGTCGGGGGTGGGGTGGGGGCGGGTGCATCTATGGAAGGATTAGAAAACTCGCTGACTAGAGGGGCTGCCAAGATCACTTTGTGTGAATTCGACTGCTATAGAAACTATGAAATTAGCTCACTGATCTGAACTTTGGGTCAAGACCCATGCAGCCATTCTAGACATGAATGGTTTTGGCCTTCAGTCACAACAATTGAAAATTAGACCCTTGAAGAAGGCAGGAGTCTCTGAAGCCTCCTTAGAATGTGAGGGCTTTAGACCTGGAGTACCTTAAAGGTTTTCTTTAAAAAACATTTGGATATAGTGACCACATTGTCTGATTTTAAATTCAGAAGGCATCCATAGAGTATCTGAAGTGCTACTGCCTTCGAGCCAAGATGCGTTATTTAGGGTAATGGCATTTCTGTAATCTGTCACTCCTGAATCTCCTGTAAGAGAAGCATTTTCTTAGACCTGGTCATTCCTATCTAGGTTGACTATCAAGAGCTGTACACCTCTGAGAACAGATCTGAGGTGTGATGTCACACAGGTGGCCTGAAGGGGAAGACAGAGCTCTCTAGTTGTTGTAACTTAAGGTAAAAGGTGTGTAACCCCGGTACTACAATGACAGGGTCAGCTCACTCTGAAACCTGGTGATATCACCTGAAAGTCCTTGAGTTGAAATGGAGCACCTGCAGTCATTATGGTGATCACACCCTTCATTGTCTTGCTAAATATCCCTCAACAGTTTAGTGATATAGGTAGTCATTAACAGGTCCCTAATGAGATTTTATTTTATTGAATTGTATTTCATTTTTGAGACGGAATCTCACTCTGTGGTCCAGGCTCGAGTGTAGCGGTGCCATCTCAGCTTACTGCAACCTCTGCCTCCCGAGTTCAAGCGACTCTCGTGCCTCAACCTCCTGAGTAGCTAGGACAACAGGCGCATGCCACCACACCCGGCTAATTTTTTGTATTTTTAGTATAGATGAGGTTTGCCATATTGGCCAGGCTGTTCTTGAACTCCTGATCTCAAGAGATCTGCCCACCTCAGCCTACCAAAGTGCTGAGATTATAGGCATGAGTCACCCACTGTGCCCGGCCCCTAATAATATTTTAGTTAAGGAGATTTTCTGTATTTACGTAAGGCCATGCCAGAAATGTTTTCTTTAAAGGTGCTTTATTCATAGAAGTTTGCTGTCCTCTTTATAGTTTAAAATAATTGATTACTAGTTAGACACTATCAGTGTTTAATATTGAACCATCTCTGAATCACCAGTTTATTCTGTTCAGATTTCAAGTGGGTTGGGATTCACATACACATTCGAACTTCGAATCCATATTGGTTCCTCAACACAAAAGGAACAGAGACACAGAGATAATCTTTGGCCATTAGTATTCACCATGGAAATTACCAAGATAATCTTAAAACATCATAAAAATCAAGAAGTTATAGTTTAGTCCCATAAAATCAGAATCATAATGTATTTCAAATAAATATCACTCTAAATCAGTATAATCCGTTCATCACACTATAAGTAACAATTACCCATTTGAAAGAGCTTCCTGAGTAGCCTGCAGGCTCAAATCAATGTTTTCTACTTAGTACAATCACAGCATTAAAAAATTTTTTTTATAATTCTAAAAATTATATGGGCCTAGGATAAATAAATGACAGTTTACCCCTTCTCAGTTTCATTCTTCAGAAGGATGTTAACATTACCTTATGTAAGCTTTCAGAACATTGTTTACTATACTGTACTTATAAAAATATAACTGAAATCGGTTGATTTGCTCCTCAGCAACCCTGTGAGTGGAAGCATTTTAACTAATAAATCTGTTTTCAAAAAATAGGATCATAATATACATCTGCACTTGCCTTCTTTCCTAACCTAATGATGTACTTTGGACATCCCTGTATATTATTAGACATACATCTTCCTCATTTCATGGTTACACAGTATTCCACTGTATGGAGATATATTTTAACCAGTTCCTTCTTGATGGCTATTTATGTTGATTCTAGCTTTTTTTCCCCTTGGCTGGTATAAACATTGTATTTTTATATCATTGTGCAGTTGTGAAAATGCCTAGAAATAAAATAATTGAATCAACTAGATCCAGTTATTTAAAAATCTTGTGATCTGTTTCTCAATTATTGCCCTCTCCAAAATTGTCCCAGTATATATTTTCACTCATAGGGCATGAAAGCCAATCCTACTGTTTATAAGGGAAGGCACTTGTGTTAACAGAGGTGTTACTCTTATAGTCTAGAATAGAGGCTTTACGTGCATGCACTCTCTCTCTCTCTTTCTCTCTCCCTTTTTCTTTTATAGACTCTGTGAGCAGATTAGCAGACATTTTGTATTTATAGCACTCAGTGGCAAACTGCATGTGATGATTATACCAGATTTCATCCTTATCCTTGATTGTGTGACGTTGTTCACATAGACACTGAACTTTAATTTGTGAAGATGGGCTTGATGATTTCAGGAAAACAGAGAAGACAAGATAAATTCTTAAGATCGCTATTTAGAAAACTGTTGTGAATTTGCTGATTTGGCATGTGGATGTAGAATAATAAACCTTGTTACTGGTATTACAGATACCATGCAAGTCTTTGCCCTATATTATTGTTTTTCAGAACTCAAGCCATTTTACATGTCCATAGGATCATCTTTCTGCAATGACACTGGCTGTCAGAATCATTTATAGAACATAGAGTCCAACTCTGGATAACCCAATCAAAAAAAGGAGTTGATTGAAAGGACATAGGTAGTTCATATAATCATTAGAAAAGTGAAAGGTCAGACACAGAAAACAAACAGGAACCAGGGGCAGGCCTGATGACCAAGGGCAAAACAATTCACACTGTGCTTTGGTTAAGGCCACACTGCTGACACCACCACTCCTGGGCCTCCCCACACCTCTGGGCTCCTGACCCCACTACTGCCACCTAGAAGAGTCTCACACCTGTCTCCCTCAACACACAAAGTCCTAGGTGCAACTTTCTCATTGGATGAGCCTAGGTCATGTGCTCAAGCCCCAGCCACAGAAAACTCTGGGAGAGGGAATTGTCTGAGGTCCTTTAACTTCCCCTTTGGAAAATCTAACAACACCTGCACAATGGCGAATTGTCTTCAAATAGAGAGTTCAATGCCTCATAGCCAAAACAAGTCAAAAACAATAAAGAGGAGAAACGAGAACTGATCACCACTCTGAGGTCTCCACTTCTGTTTCTGGAATGATGTTATAATTTATTTCTGACTTTCTTTATTGGCACCTCCTTAAAAGCAGCAGATTAGCTCTTTGTAACCTGATCTAACCTCTCTGCGTTGGCTCCCAGCATTATTGTTTTTAAAGATTCTCAGCAATAACAAGAATGCTTCGTGATCACCTAGCGCTTGCAGGTTGCTAGATGCTTTTCCACGTAGGACAGCATGTGCTCAATCACCCACTGTGTAGTGGGGATAATTCCTCCGTGTCTTGTTCGTTTTTGGACGTGACTTTTTTTTTCTAACCCTTCTCTCTCCAAACCCTAACCTGGCCATTCCCACTGCTTTCTCAGCAACATTGGAGAGCACCATATTAATCATCGGAATGAAGACTTAACTGTTCTTGGATTTCAGGACCCTCCTTCTCCCACATTGTCCTGTCCATCAAACCACTGCTTACCACCACAAATCATTCATCCAGCCAGCGGGGTCCCTCCTGCTCAGTCCTGGGTCTTACCACATGCATTACCCATTGGCCTCAATGGAAATAAGATCCTGTATTTTGAATGAAAAAAAAATGCCTTTATTAGTATTATTTTTATTTTTAAAACCAGCTGTATGTTCTTTGGAAAAGTAGGGAAGCCTTCTGGACCCAGATTACTTACCTGAAAGCTGAATGTGGAGCCGGGTGATTTCTGATTTCTTCCTCCACTGTAACCTTCTATATATTTAAAAAATTCCATGAACAGAAGTGGGATTGATAGAGGAGGGTACTCAAAGCAACATTAAAGGGGGGAACTCCTTCTTTCACTGGCTTTATCTGAAAATGAGAATCATAACTGATATTCTCAAAGTAGCTTGAGGACTCGAGTTCATTGACACCATGTGAGTTAACTGTTGAATGCTCCTTTGAGGTCTTAATATACATGCCCATGGAGATCTTTTTAGCTTTCAAATAAAAACCATAAGCATGAAATGCCTAATTCCTGTCCTGGGCACTTCATGCTTTATTAAAATATAATAGTATTTGTTATTTTCATGTGTGATAATGGCATTGTGGTTGTGTTTTTAGAAAGTGTCTATCATTTAGAGCAGGATTTCTCCATCTCAGTGCTACTGACATTTGGAGACAGTTCTTTGTTGGGGCTGAGGGTGTCTGTGCATTATAAAATATTGAGCAGCATCCCTGACTTCTACCCACTAGATGCCAAAGCACCCCTTCCACAGTCGTGACAATCAAACATGTCCCCAGACATTGCCAAATGTCCCCAGAGGAGCAACTTCACCACCAGTTAAGAACCACTGTTTTAGAGATACATACTAACATATTTTCCAACGAAATAATAAGATATCTGGTAGGGAGTGGTTGAGGATATGGGTGTGGATAGGGCACGATTGGCCAAGGACTGACAGCTGTTGGATTGGGTGATAAGTACTGGGGCCTCATATTATCTTGACCACTTTTGTGTATATTCAAGTATCTAAAATTAAAAGTGCAAAAAACATTGTTTTAACACATCAGTGGTATTGATTTTAAATCTGTTCACAAGGTTGAGCCTGTAGAGCATCTTACCCTGGAAAGATTAGGAGCTGAGGATAGGGGAAGTAGAATATTATTCATGCTCTTGACTAACTGTTTTTGACCATTCTGGGGACATACTAAGTTTTGAGTGGTTAAACTGAACTCTTAATCAGCCTTACTAGTGTCAAGCTATTCTGCACATGCCACCATTATTTTTTTCTTCCTGGTCATCTGGATGAGCATTAGCCAAATTGAAGGTTGAGGCTGCATTATCTGAGGAAGCCTTCCATCCTCCCCATGGCCAACAGCCCCTTGTTTAGGCCATTTGCTTGAGTGCAACTATATCCCAGCCTTGCTGCTTTCAGGGCTGATGCTTTGCAGGTTTCCCTTATTACAGTCTCATGGGCACCAATGTACACAGTGAGAAAGGGCCTAGGGGAAGGCTGAGCCTGGCTGGAACTAGAGGAACACCAGCAGGGATCCAATTAACAATACATAATTACCAGTGGGCCTGACCTTTCTTTAGCCTGAGAAACATAACTGGAACTTAGCTTGAGACTGGGCAGAGTAACTCTTAGAACCTTTATTTTGAGGCTGAGTATTGGGTTGGACCATCCAGAATGGAGCAGGAATATGTAAGGATCACTTTGGAGATGATGTTGGGCTGGTGGTAGCAAAGAGGTTGTGCAAATTGGCAGTAGAACATCAAAGTGATTCTTTTCTAAGTTTAAGAGGAGTAATCAAAGCTGTCTAGAAAAATTGGCAAATCATAATTCTCTTCGGCATAGAAAAAATGTAGATACAATTGATTTAGAAAAATCCACAGCTACTTTCAATCTTAAAGATAGTAGATGGTGTGACTAAGAGCTGGAACTCCAGCCACACCACCTGGACTTAGATTCCAATTCCACTCCTTATACGCATCCCACGCTAACCTTTGTAAGGCAAGTTATGGAAACTTTCCTCACCTCAGTTTCCTATCTGTAAATCCAGGACAATAATCATATGCCTCTCCTAGGGTTATATGAGGATTAAATGAGTTAGTATACTAATGGGTTTAGAATAGGGCCTAGTGCAGAGTAAACAATGGATGTTGGTGATTGTTAGCTAGAACTAACCTTCTTTATCTTGCAAGACAGTGTAAACATTATGTAGGCAGGACAATTTGAGGGTCGGGGAGAAGAAGCCGCTTCCATAAAATTTAAAATGATCATCAAAGGCCATTTCTTTGTTACTTGCTTTTCATATTTTTGGGAGTTGGCATGTAGCATGGGGACATTTATCAAGTGCTGTTTCTCTGATAGAGCCATTCTTAAAAGACAGGAATTTGAATGGGGTGAAGGTGGGAGGAGCAGGGGACATCTGGATTATGGGGGCTCTGCCTTTGAAATGGTGGCTGTGTGGGTCCTGGAGGGACTTTAAACCCTCAGAAGACAGTGGCCACTGATGCTGGGAGATGGGTGAGGGATCCCCAAAAAAGATATGCCATTTGAGAATTATTTCTGAGCTAAGAATCTCTTGACATAAAGTAACCGTGTTAAACTGAATGTGCCCCATATCAAAGGGTTCCCATTCTCCGTTCAAATTTGTCTTTTGTACTATTAATGTGTTAAAGACTCCCAAACCCTTTGCCCTTGTTGGGTACTTTGTTTTCAACCCCATCTCCCAGGTGACACACAAACCCTCTCTAGTGTCATTTCAAATCTGGAACTGAATCTGATAGCTCTCTTTGTTGTCAGAATTTTCTCATTAAATGAGGTTACAATACTTCATATTTACAGGCTCCTTAATTTCATCTTTGATGTTTTTCTTTTTAGCAAGCATATTATTCTGGCTTTCTTACAAATACTGCTCAGAATCAGAGCAAGGGCTTCTTACCCCCTTGCAAGGGTGGCCCAATCACTGTCTGCTTTTGATTTGTGTACTCTGTGCCTTCTGTGAGCAGTACTGCCACTTGAAACCCGATTCCCAGAGCAGTCCTTGGACCTCTTGTATCAGCATTCCCCAGACTATGAATTAAAATGGCAGTTTTCTGTTTCAACCCTAGACCTTCTGAATCTGAATTTCTAAGAGTGGGGCCCAGGAAACTGAATTTTTATTAACTATCCCAAGGGATCTGATGCACACTGAAGTATGGAACTGTGACCTCGTACCCTAAACCCACGTTCTCCATTGCAAATCCTTCAGCATCCTTACCTTCTGTCTTACCTACCCAGGAGGCTCCCTTCCCAAATACGCATCCTGCATGGTGTCATTGCATTTGCTTTCCTAGGGAGGGATGAAGATAAAATCTTGACATGTGCTTTGTGGTGAGGGGAGAAAGCAGTTTTTATCTGAGGCTGAAAAGTTACATCTTGAGCCTCAGACAGAAAACTTAGGATGAGTCACCCAAGGAAAGGGTCAAGAGGTCGGCTAGCCTGAGCTGATAGAGCGAGACAGTCTTGTGAGTCTGACTAAGTTAAACCATGATCTTGGGTCAATAAATACTTGCAGAATGAAACAGATGATTTACTGATATTGAAATGGCCAGGCCACTTGGATGATCTCCCCAAGTACAATGTCTAACTTTGAGACTTTATACATTATAGTAAAATAGTGGCCAGGCATAGTGGCTCACACCTGTAATTTCAGCACTTCGGGACGTTGAAGTGGGAGGATTGCTTGAGCCCAGGAGTTCGAGACCAGCCTGAGCAACATAGCAAGATTCAGTCTGTAAATGTATACGTGTGTCTGTGTGTGTGTGTGTGTGTGTGTATAAAATAACTTGGGCACCCTACAAGCTGACTGGGACTTGGCCTTGACTCTGACCTTGATTGCTCTTATTCTATGAATAATTCCAAAAAGATTGATTATCTGATTACTCAAGCCACTGCAAACGGGAAGCACCTGATTAGAAGCAATTTGCAAGAGCAAGAGAAATATGCAAATACAGGCACAGTGAAAGAGGCAAAAATTGACAGAAATTTCTGGAAAATTTGCTTATGTGGAACTTATCATTCCTTGATGATGAAAAATGGATAGGTGAGAACGTAAAGATAGCTGTAAAAATCGAGCACTTCCAACTTCAAGACTTGACCTTAAGAATCCTCTAGTACTTAAAAAAAAGTAGGCCATTGTTGATCAAGTATAACATTGACTACTTTGGGATGGAGAAGTAGAGATGATGAAGGGTGAAAAAGGCTTTACACAAGTCATGGAATTGAGTCAGTAATGATCTAGGGGGCTGGAACTAAATCCCAAATAGGTCTCTCCGAATTTATACATTTGGTTTCATAAAAGGAAATGACAGCCTAGAAACCTCTGTTGAGCTTCTCTTCCATTTGATTGACCTAAATTTCTTTTGGCTGATTACCAAAGCATTACACTAGCAAAATGTTTGCCACTACTATATGGACATTTAAGCTGGAAATACAATACTCAAGTAATTAGAATCAATGTTTCCTATACAAGTATAAGTGATAGCTCAGATGTTTCTCTGCATATAGGGGAGAAATAAAATCAAGTTCTGGCAGAATTCTGTAAACATCAGCTAATTTCAGACAATTCCAACAATACCATTATAATGTACAGGGTGTTGAAGTCCAAATTCTAAAATAAAATTGAATAATATTATGCCTAATTGTGTGACCCTTAAGGTTATGCTAAGAGAATAAACTTAGTGTTTATTGTTATCTGAGGATATTAACTAAATACTTAAGGCAATAACTTGTGTTTGATAGTACAGTGTGCCTATGTGATTTTCTGTTAAGAGGGAAAATATATGCATTAGTCTGTTTTCATGCTGCTGATAAAGACATACCCAAGACTGGGAAATTTACAAAAGAAAGAGATTTAATGGACTTACAGTTCCATGTGGCTGGGAGGCCTCACAATCATGGTGGAAGGCAAGGAGGAGCAAGTCACATCTTACATGGATGGCAGCAGGCAAAGAGAAAGAGAACTTGTGCAGGGGAATTCCTCTTTATAAAACCATCAGATCTCGTGAGACTTATTCACTATTATGAGAATAGCATGGGAAAGACCTAATACCATGATTCAATTACCTCCCACCAGTTCCCTCCCACAACACATGGGAATGCAAGATGAGATTTGGGTGGGAACACAGCCAAACCATATCATTCCACCCCGGCCCCTCCCAAATCTCATGTCCTTACATTTCAAAACAGTGAAATATATCCCAACAGTCCCCCAAAGTCTTAACTCATTTCAGCATTAACTCAAAAGTCCACAGTCCAAAGTCTCATCTGAGACAAGGCAAGTCCCTTCCACCTATGAGCCTGTAAAATCAAAAGCAAGTTAGTTACTTCCTAGATACAATGGGGGTACAGGCATTGGGTAAATACAGCCATTCCAAATGGGAGAAATTGGCCAAAGCAAAGGGGCTACAGGCCTCATCCAAGTCTGAAATCCAGCGGGGCAGTCAAATCTTAAAGCTCCAAAACGATCTCCTTTGACTCCATGTCTCACATCCAGTTCATGCTGATGCAAGAGGTAGGTTCCCATGGTCTTGGGCAACTCCACCCCTGTGGCTTTGCAGGGTACAGCCCCTCCCTCCTGGCTACTTTCATAACCTGGCATTGAGTGTCTGTGGCTTTTCTGGGCACACAGTGCAGGTTGTTGGTGGATCTACCATTCTGGGGTCTGGAGGACGGTGGCCCTCTTCTCACAGCTCCACAAGGCAGTGCCCCAGGAGGGACTCTGTGTGGGAGCTCTGACTCCACATTTCCCTTCCAAACTGCCCTAGCAGAGGTTCTCCATGAGGGCCCAGCCCCTGCAGCAAACTTCTGCCTTGTCATCCAGGCATTTTCATACATACTCTAAAATTTAGGTAGAGGTTCCCAAACCCCAATTCTTGACTTCTGTGCACTGGCAGGCTCAATACCACATGGAAGCTGCCAAGGCTTGGGGCTTGCACCCTCTGAAGCCATGGCTCAACCTCTACGTTGGCCCCTTTCAGTCATGGCTGGAGCAGTTGGCATGCAGGGCACAAAGTCCCTAGGCTGTGCACAGCATGGGAACCCTGGGCACAGCCCACAAAACCATTTTTTCCTCCTAGGCCTCTGGACTTGTGATGGTAGGGGCTGCCATGAAGACCTCTGACATGCCCTGCAGACATTTTCCCATTGTCTTGGGGATTAATATTTGACTCCTTGTTACTTATGCAAATTTATGCAGTCAGCTTAAATTTTTCCTCAGAAAATGGTATTTTCTTTTCTATCAAATTGTCAGGCTGCAAATTTTCTGAACTTTTATGCTCTGCTTCCTTTAAAAAACTGAATGCCTTTAACAGCACCCAAGTCACATCTTGAATGCTTTGCTGCTTAGAAATTTCTTCCACCAGATACCCTAAATCGTATCTCTTTCAAGTTCGAAGTTCCACAAATCTCTGGGGCAGGGGCAAAATGCTGCCAGTCTCTTTGCTAAAACATAACAAGAGTCACCTTTGCTCCAGTTCCCAACAAGTTCCTCATCTCCATCTGAGACCACCTCAGCCTGGATTTCATTTTCCATAATATTATCACCATTTTGGTCAAAGCCATTCAACAAGTCTCTAGGGAGTTCCAAACTTTCCCACATTTTCTTGTCTTCTTCTGAGCCCTCCAAACTGTTCCAATCTCTGCCTGTAACCCAGTTCCAAAATCCCTTCCACATTTCAGGTATCTTTTCAGCAGCACCCCACTCTACTGGTACCAATTTACTGTATTAGTCTGTTTTCACGATGCTGATAAAGACATACCCAAGACTGGGAAATTTGCAAAAGAAAGAGGTTTAATGGACTTACAGTTCTACATGGCCTCACAATCATGGCAGAAGGTAAGCAGGAGCAAGTCACATCTTACATGGATGGCAGCAGGCAAAGAGAGAGATAACTTTTGCAGGGGAACTCCTCTTTATAAAACCATCAGCTCTTGTGAGACTTATTCACTATCATGAGAACAGCTCAGGAAAGACTTGCCCCCTGATTCAGTGACTTCCCACTGGATCCCTCCCACAACATGTGGAAATTCAAGATGAGATTTGGGAGGGGACACAGCTAAACCATATCAATATACAAGGGAGAAAATGTGGGAATAAGGGCTAGGGAAATTGTTAGCAACAACCATCTGGGTGACCTTCAATTTTATTTTTATTTTTATTTCTTTTCCTTTTTTTTTTTTTTTTTAAAATAGATACAGGGTCTCACTGTGTTGCCCAGACTGGTCTCAAACTTCTAGGCTCAAGCAATCCTCCTGCCTCAGCTTACCAAGTAGCTGGGACTACAGGTGTGTACCACCACACTTAGCTAATTTTTTTTCTCTTTTAAATTGTAGAGACAGGGTCTTGCTATGTTGCCTGGGATAGTCTCGAATTCCTGGCCTCAAGCAATCCTTCTGCCTTGGCCTCTCAAAGTGCTGAGTTTACAGGTGTGATACATCACACCTGGCACAAGCTTAAATTTTATTTATTTACTTATTTATTTAAGACAGAGTCTTGCTCTGTTGCCCAGGCTGGAATGTGGTAGCACAATTTTGACTCACTGCAACATCTGCCTCCTGGGCTCAAGCAATCCTCCCGCCTCAGCCTTCCGAGTAGCTGGGACTACAGGTATGTGCCATCATGCCTGGCTAATTTTTGCATTTTTTGTAGATGCAAGGTTTCGCCATGTTGCCCACGCTGGTCTCCAACTTCTAGGCTCAAATGATCCACTGGCCTAGGCCTCCTAAATTCTGGGATTACAGGTGTGAGCTACCATGCTTAAATTTTAAATCTCAAATGGGAATTTGCAACATTCATCTCATGCTGAAAAGCATCTTTCTTATGAACTCTGAAGAGGCCTAAAGCCCTTTCTGCTCTTGAGTTCTTCTATTTCTTGAGCCAGGAATCACTAGAGGCAAATCTCTAACCTTCTTGGGTCTTAGTTTCTCCATTTATAAAGTGGGAACAGTATTGCTTACCATGGCACAACTACCCCAAGGTTAATGGTGGCCAGAATGACACTCAAATTCCAAACAGGATTTCTGAGAGGACCTCTAACATTTGAATGGAGTACGAGGATGTTAGATCTGGGAGAAATTTGTCTAGTTGTATGGCATTATACTCATCTAGTAGGGGACAGAATGGAATCAGAGAGGTTAAGTGGCTTCAGCATCTCTTTTTATGCATTTTTGTGGTACACAACCTCAGTGTGTCTCCTCAGCTCTGGGAGCTCCTTCAAGGCAGGAGACATATCTTAATCATCTTGATGTCACTCAATCCTAGTGGAGTGCCAGGAACACAGCAGATGTTTGCTATTTGTTAAATAAGTTGCTAAAGGCAGTCAGAAAAGGAGTCTCTCTGGTAACTGGACTCCTAGCCAGCCCTCTTTTCATTAAGTCTCAGCTCTGTAAACATTCTTGACAAATATGTTAGTTCAGAACATTCTGGACTCACTGAGGGATTTTTCTCAGCAGCATCTCACTGGAGATGTTTCAATTCCTTTGCCAAGGGTCCTGGTTGTGTGGTCCCCCAGGTCTTGGCCAAGTCTGCACAGACGTGGTCTATTTATCTGGGTCTCTTTCTCCCTGCTGTGGGTCCCTTGAGGATCGTGAAAGTGAATTAGTCATCTTTACATCACTGCAGACAAGCACAGTGCCTGCTGCACAATCGTGGTTCTGTGAGAGTTTGTTGAAGAAATTAATGTTAATTAACAGTTGTTGAATGCTAACCCCTGTGCCAGCCACCTTTTCAGAGGACCGTACCCAAGGAACTCCTTTGATTCTCACGACAGCATTCTCATCACTATTTTTAAAAATATTTATTTATTTATTTGAGACAGAGTCTCACTCTGTCACCCAGGCTGGAGTGCAGTGGTGCAATCTTGGCTCACTGCAACCTCTGCCTCCTGGGTTGAAGCAATTCTCATTCCTCACCCTCCTGAGTAGCTGGGACTACAGGCATGAACCACCACATCTGACTGATTTTTTGTATTTTTAGTAGAGACAGAGTTTCATCGTGTTGGCCAGGCTGGTCTTGAACTCCTGACCTCAAGTGATCTGCCCGCCTCAGCCTCCCAAAGTGTTGGGATTACAAGCGTGAGCCACTGTGCCCGGCCCCCTATATTCTTATCATTATTCCAGTTTTATGGAAGAGGAAACAGGCACAGAGAAGCTTGGAACCGAATACAAAACCACACAGCTAGTAATTAGAGGAGCTGGGATTTGAACCAAGGGAATTTGGCTTCAGAGCCGACCATACCAGTGATTCTCAACACTTTGTTCTTGGCCCTCCTTTGCACTCTTAGAATTAACTGAGTGTCTCAAAGAGCCTGTCTTTATTTAGTACCTCAAGGCGCTAAATCTCTCAAAACTTATAATAGTAGAAATTAAACTGAGGAAATTGACAAATGTTTGTTGATGAATTAATTTAAATATAACAATAATAAGTCCATTGAATGTTAATGTGACATAGTTTTATTTTAAAAAACTATACTTTTCTTTAAAAATGTAGTGAAAAAGGCCAGGCGCGGTGGCTCAAGCCTGTAATCCCAGCACTTTGGGAGGCCGAGACGGGCGGATCACGAGGTCAGGAGATCGAGACCATCCTGGCTAACATGGTGAAACCCCGTCTCTATTAAGAAATACAAAAAAACTAGCCGGGCGAGGTGGCGGGCGCCTGTAGTCCCAGCTACTCGGGAGGCTGAGGCCGGAGAATGGCGTAAACCCGGGAGGCGGAGCTTGCAGTGAGCTGAGATCCGGCCACTGCACTCCAGCCTGGGTGACAGAGCGAGACTCCGTCTCAAAAAAAAAAAAAAAAAAAAAAAGTAGTGAAAAGAGTGGCAATGTTTTTTGTTGTTGTCGTTTTGTTTTGTTTTGTTTTGAGATGGTTTCACCCTGTTGCCCAGGCTAGAGTCCAGTGGCATGATCATGACTCACTGCAGCCTCCACCTCTTGGGCTCAAGTGTTCCTGCTGCCTTAGCCTCCCAAGTAGCTGGGATCACAGCTGTGTATTACCATGCCCTGCTAATTTTAAAATTTTTTGTAGAGACAGGGTCTTGCTATGTTGCCCAGGCTGGTCTCAAACCTCTGGGCTCAAGCAATTCTCCTGCCTCAGCCTCCCAAAGTGCTGGGATTAGAAGCTTGAGCCACTGCCTCAGGCCTGAGTGGCAATGTTTTACATTGTTGCACATTTCTTTAATGTCTGACTGAATGGAAGACAGCTGGATTCCCTTATCTGCTGTGTATTCAGTCTCTTGACATATGTCCTGTAGCTTCTGGGAAACTCCACTGTACACTTGTGTGTGAGAGAGAAAAGGGCAAATAACATCTTGGGTTTTGGCACTCCCCAAGGGTGCCCCCAGGGTATAGCTTGGACAATATATAACTCCCTCTCTGCATGCTCCCCAGAGTGGAATGGTATCACAAAGCAAGAGAGTTGGCCTTTCAAGGGACCTTAATGCTACAGAGGTGAGTGATGCAGCCTACTCTAACCTAGGGCGTCCTGTGATGTGGCTGTGGACTTATGAAACCAACGTGTGTCCTATGCCCTCAAACTGCATGTGGTTTCCTGCCTCTGTGCCTCTGCTCTTGCTGAACCCTCTGTCTGGCATGCTGTCCTCCTTCAGGTGGTTTCCTGGAGGCCCAGGCTGTACTGAATATTCCCCTCCTCTAGGCTCTCATAGTACCCCAAATAGAACTCCATGGCAGCCATCACCACACTACATGAGTCTCTCTACCCCAGACTGAGTGCTCCCTGAGGGCAGGGATTTAGGATTTAGCCCTCTTTGCATTTCCAGTGTTGAGGGCAGAATGGCAGAGCAAAGTGCTGGCGAACATGGGGGTGGAGGAGACAAATTTGACCTGTAGATCAAGGGAAACTTCCTGGAGGAAGGGGATTGGGCCTCGCCAGGGGCAGAGGGAAGGAAAGGGCAATGCTGTCATTCGGAACAGTTTGACCCTGGGGCAGGGGCATCTTCCAGGGGAAGACAGAGTTGGTAAAAGTGGTTGGAGGGTCCAAGGCAGAGAAGTCAGTGGGAGACAAAGCTGGGAAGATCAGAGAAGACACACAGTCACTGCATACAGAAGTCACTTGGATGAAAGGAGCTCTTCTGATCTCAATCTGTGTGAGTTTCAGAGCAATTGGACTGTAGGTGACGTTGATGCCTGGCTCAGTGCAGGAAATGAATATTCAGGCCCTTTCAGCTGAGATTAAAGTACTTCTACTGAGCAGCAGTCAACAGACCTCACATTTTAGGAGACTCCTGGTCCCCAGAATGACTATTAGCTGGATTGAATTCTGAACAAGCAAGGGTTTTTGTTGTTTGTTTTTTTGAGGCGGAGTCTCACTCTGTCGCCCAGGCTGGAGTGCAGTGGTGTGATCTTGGCTCACTACAAGCTCCGCCTCCTGGGTTCACGCCATTCTCGGGCTTCAGCCTCCCGAATAGCTGGGACTACAGGCGCCCGCCACCACACCTGGCTAATATTTTGTATTTTTAGTAGAGATGGGGTTTCACCATGTTAGCCAGGATAGTCTCGATCTCCTGACCTCGTGATCCACCCGCCTCGGCCTCCCAAAGTGCTGGGATTACAGGTGTGAGCCACCATGCCCGGCCTTTTTTTATTTTTTATTTTTGAGACAGAGTCTTGCTCTGTCGCCAAGGCTGGAGCGCAGTGGCACAATCTCAGCTCACTGCAACCTCTGCCTCCCAGGTTCAAGCACTTCTCCTGCTTCAACCTCCTGAGTAGCTGAGATTACAGGTGCTCGCCACCACACCTGGCTAATTTTTGTATTTTTAGTAAAGATGAGATTTCACCATGTTGGCCAGGCTGGTCACGAACTCCCTGACCTCAAGTGATCCTCCTGCCTCGGCCTCCCAAAGTGCTGAGATTACAATTGTGAGCCACCGCGCCTGGCCAGGAGCAAGGTCTTAAGCAGAAAAATGCTCACAGCCACTAGGCTGGTAAGTCTATTTATTCTCAAGGATGAAGGCTCTAGCCTTCATACAAATATGACAGAAAGCAATCACACACCAAGCTACGTGACTAGGAATTAGAGTACTTAAGGAGGCAGAGATTTGTTTTTAGTTAACAGCAAGAAATATATATTTTCCTCTTATTCTTCAGCTACCATTCTGGCTAGTTTTTATTACTCTCGGGAGAGGCAAAGCCAAGAATTTCTTGTAGACATTATTTCCCAGCAAATGTCGCATTTTAGAATGCATACTGACATCTTCCCCTTAATTGATTTATTCCAGACATTCAACTTGGCAGCATTTAATAAATTATGATTACAAACAGCACCACTTAAAAAGTATGACTATTAAAACGGTGCTCATTAAAGAATTTGAAAGTACAGAAAAACAAACAAAAAGTAGCAGGCCAGGTGTGGTGGCTCACACCTGTAATCCCAGCACTTTGAGAGGCTGAGGCAGACAGATTGCTTGAGCTCAGGAGTTTGAGACCAGCCTGGCCAACATGGTGAAACCTCGTCTCTACAAAAAAATTACAAAGATTAGCTGGCTGTGGTGGTGCATGCCTGTGATCCTAGCTACTTGGGAGGCTGAGGTGGGAGGATTACTTGAGCTTGGGAGGCAGAGGCTGCAGAGAGCTGAGAGTGCACCACTGCATTCCAGCCTGGGTGACAGAGTAAGACCCTGTCTCAAAAACAAACAAACAAACAAACAACAACAAAAACTAGCAGGAAAAATCTCCCTTCTCTTCTAATTCCAAACACTAAGATTCCCATCCCTGTGTGATAGTCTCCCCAGATGGCTGCCATCAATTTTTTTTTCCTTTGTATGCACATGCTGTTCCACCTAGCAAGAAGTCATTCTACCTCCCCTGGAATCTGGCCTGACATCCTGAATTGGATTGGCCACTACTAGAAGTCTGCATAAATGATGCTGTGTCAATTCTAGGCCTGGACTTTAAGACGTCTGGCAACTTTCACTTTCCCTCTGAAAACCTACTGCCACATAAGAAGTCTCTGCATAGTCAAAGACACCATGCTGTGAGGAAGCCCAAGCTGTGATGTGGAGAGGCCACCAGAAGAGAACCAAGGTGTCTGACATGTGAAGAAAGCCTTCTCAGTCCTTCCAGCCTAGCCCAGCCCCCAGTTCAGTACAGTAGAATTAGTGAACTCAGCCGATGCCACCTGGAACAGAAAACCACCCAGCTCAGACTAGTCTACCCAAAGAATCATGAGAAATGATAGTTATTGTCTGATGACACTAAGTTTTACCAAGTTTGTTATTCAGCAGCAAGTAATAACTGAGATGCCTTGTTCTATTTTAGAATATTTTCTTAGTATCTTTTTTCACAGCTTTTTTAGCAGTCACACTTATACAATAAATACAATTGGTTTTTAGCACTTTTCACAATACATTTCAGGACTTGTCTCTTCTCATTTTATCAAAAGTGGAAGGAATATTTTTAGTGACTACACACTGTTCAATTGTAGGGATGTATTATCATCTGGGCCAATCAAATTCTGCCTGCCAGGAAGGTAGAATTGGGACAAAGTGATTCTGGTCAACCTTTGTGACTGAGGTGGCCACATTTGGACATTGTGCAAGCAGAACTAGAAAATCAGAACTAGAAAATCAGTCATAGACAGAAAGAAGAAAGACGTGGGCATAGAGGCTGGGCGTGGTGGCTCACGCCTGTAATTCCAGCACTTTGGGAGGCCGAGGTGGGCAGATCACTTGAGCTCAGGAGTTTGAGACCAGCCTGGGCAACATGGCAAAACCCCATCTCTACAAAAAATAAAAAAAATTAGCCTGGCATGGTGGTGTGCACCTGTAATCCCAGCTACTGAGGAAGCTGAGGTTGGAGGATTGCTGGAGCCTAAGAGGTGGAGGTTGCAGTGAGCCAACATTGTGCCACTGTAGTCCAGCCTGGGTGACTGAGTAAGACCCTGTCTCAAAAAATATAAAATAAAATAAAGAAGTGAAAAGAAAAAAGAACTGGGCTTAGAAGGAAGAGAGAAAATGAAAAATAGAGACAATACGGCCCACAGTGTGTCCTTGAGTTCTACTGATTTTCTAGTTCTAGCCCTTGTGTTGTATGAAATACTTGAATAGCTTTTTTCCCAGCTGCCATGTAAGAAGTGATAACTGAGATGTAAGAAGTCTGACTATGCAGAGACACCATGGTGTGAGGAAGCCCAAGCTGTGATGTGGAGAGGCCACTAGATAAGGCCTCCTGTATTCCATGAAATACTTGAGTATTTTTTTCCAATAAATTCTTCATTTCCTTTCAAACCACTTTGAGAGACTTTTGTTCCCTGCAATCAAATACTTACTGAATAAGGCCAATAGTTTCAAAAGAAGAGCAGGAAGGAATGTCATGTTGGAGAGGCAGGAAAACCTTCTTTTTTGCAGCATGAAGTTGCCTCTGTGGTCTTCAGTTTCCTGATGGTGACTCAGCTCTACAACTTGAAAATGAGCAATTAACAGGCTGTTTGTGCCAAGTAATTCTGGTGATAGATGTGCATTTTTTCTATAGCTTCCCACCATTATAGTCCACTTTGGATGCTGAATTCTCATTCAAAAAGGAATGGAGGCCAAAAACCATGTGTGCTTCTCAGATAACAGTGCCAAATTCTCCACTTGCAAAATGGGACATTAATAATTGCCACCTCATTCCACTCAGTCTATGATTAAAATTATTTCTTCAGTTTTTCAAATTTAATCATAGCTTTTGAAATTAAGGACATCTGAATGTTGTGTGTGTATATACAGTATAATTAATGCTGTATTTCTGGGCTAAGAGCCCAGAAACTATTGTATATAAGTATGCACAAATGTACCTTTACAGTTTGATAATATTTCATTTCCATGTAGGCAATTTTCTTCTTGAATAAATTACTTGATGGTTGTATTTTTTCATGAACCATCATGAAGAATATTCCAGATTTCCAGATTTGCTCTCCAGTGTTTTGAATGTACAGCAACCTTGCCAACATGTGGCCTTGAACGTTCTGCACATGGCTAAGGATCTGTTGGATTACCATTCTCTATAGCTGCCCTTTTCCATACAAGAGCCACTAGCCACATGTGGCTACTGAGCAGCTGTAGTGGGTTAAATCCAAATTCAGGGCCGGGCGCGGTGGCTCAAGCCTGTAATCCCAGCACTTTGGGAGGCCGAGATGGGCGGATCACGAGGTCAGGAGATCGAGACCATCCTGGCTAACACGGTGAAACCCCGTGTCTACTAAGAAATACAAAAAATAGCCGGGCGAGGTGGCAGCGCCTGTAGTCCCAGCTACTCGGGAGGCTGAGGCCGGAGAATGGCGTGAACCCGGGAGGCGGAGCTTGCAGTGAGCTGAGATCCGGCCACTGCACTCCAGCCTGGGCGACAGCATGAGACTCCGTCTCAAAAAAAAAAAAAAAAAATCCAAATTCAGGTGTTCTGTAAGTGTAACACACACACTTAATTTTGATGACTTAGTACAAAAAAAAAAAAAAGGAAAAGAAAATATCTAATAATTTCTACATTGACTACATGTTGAAATAATAGTTTAAAAAATGTGGTTACTGGAAGATTTTAAATTACATATATGGCTCACTCTTATGGCTTGCATTATGTTTCCAATTGACAGCGCTACTCTATGGAGCTGAATCCAACTTTTTGTGAGTTTCTCTGGGCCCCCAACCAACAGGGACAAGTAGCCTTAAAGTGCTAGCTTATTTCTTCTCAGTATTCCCAAAAACCAGGGAAAGCAAATAGAAGAATCAGGATGTGTCTGCCCTGGATGCTTCCTTTTTTTTTTTTGTCTCCTTCTTGACTCTTAGCGTCCTCTCTACCACCTAGTGCTACCTAAGTGGCCCACCAAGAAAACCTACCCAGCAAGCGCTTCCTGAAACATCTCCCTGAGCTCCAGAGTGAGCATTGTATTCTTTTTCTTTTTCATCTTCCCCAAAACTAACAACCTCTCAGTGTAGGAATCTCACATAGCTGTTATATGAAATATGGACTTTAAAAAATTTCTCACAAGGGTATGAAAGATAAGCCTTTGTATTAGCCTGTTAAAGGTAAGGTTGAAAGGCTCTCCATTGGGACAATTTCTGGCCAGGTGTTCCAGTAGAAAGATGCATTTCCAGCAGTTGAGAGGGCAGTATTTTGGGGTAATGTGTTTAAACTAAACATTGTTAGCACACACCTATTCTGTAAATATATTAACCTTTTCCCTCTAAAGGCATAGTTATGGGTCATATGATCAAAACCATGTGATCTCATTAATTTTCCCTAAAATAATCTCTACCAGCTTCCATAGAAGCCCCTTTTGCCCCTGTCCTCATATCCTCCTCCCTAATTAAAAGTCTATAAATCAGAAGGTTCCATTATCGACCAAATCACTTCTGTTGTAAAACTATCGGCTGAGATGTTTCTAGCTGTCCTCCATTATACATGACTTTCTCTCCTTTGAAGTAACTAACATGTTTTTTATTCACTCAGTCACTCACTTGTTCATTCATTCATTCATTTAATATTTATATACCATGCACTTTCTAAAAGTTCTTGAAGCTCTTCGGTACCCTTCATACGCATGCAAACCTGTGCTTCCACTGTTGTGCTGTCAAACTGGGGGCCTCTAGTGAAGAAGGAAAATAATTCCACAAGCACACCAATCCTGTTCAAACAGACACCAGGCCAAGCCCTTTGGGAATTTTACACTCAGACCCAGGTGGAGAACTGGGCTTCTTAAAAAAGTCCTGTAAATCAATCCATAGTATATAAAAATTAGCCATGTCTAAAAGAGGTTTATTAAGCGATTTCCACAGCCACTGCATTAGATTTCAAGGAGTTTATAAGGATAAGCAGATCTTTATTGAGAATCACCATTAACATGGTCATTAGCTTTCACATCATTAAATATCTCATTTCAAGGGCAATTATGTTGGATTTCACATTTATCAGAAAATAATTGCAGAAAAATGTGCCATACACACCATTTTTTCAGAGGCATCAGCAACACAAAAGGTGGAACTCAAAAGCAACATTTCCTTTTTGTGTATTATTTGAAACTTATGCAGCCCAGCTGACAACTTGATTTCAGCCTCTTGAGGCCAGAGCTGAGAATCCAGCCATGCCATACCTAGACTCCTGGCCCATGGAAACTGTGAGATAATAAATGGGTGTGGCCAGGCACAGCTGACACCTGTAATCCCAGCAATTTGGGAGGCAGAGGCAGGAGTATCACTTGAGCTCAGGAGTTTGAGACCAGCCTGGCTAACATGGCAAAACCCTGTCTCTACAAAAAAATACAAAAATTAGCTGGGTACAGTGGTGTGCACCTGTAGTTCCAGTTACTTGGGAGGCTAAGGCACGAGAATCTCTTGAACCCAGGAGGTGGTGGTTGCAGTAAGCCAAGATTGCGCCATTGCACTCCAACCTGGGCAATGGGAATGAAACTTTGTTTCAAAAAAATAAATAAATAAAAATTTAAAAAAATGAATGGGTGTTATTTTGAGCCACTAAACTTGCGGTAGTTTGTTATATAGCACAGAAAACAGATACATTGGGTTATTCATTCATGTCTATGACACAGTATTCATAAATTTATCTTTAAACTAGTTATTCTCAAACTCTCTCTATGAAAAATCAATATTTTAGTCTCCAATCTATCATGGAAAAATACTTCCATAAAATGAATTATTAGAAAAAACTAAATTTAAAAGGTATACAAAATACAAGTCCATGAACCAATACTCATAACATTTTAAAAAACGAGTTCTTACAAAAATTTAATAAAGACATACAAAATGCAAGCCTAAGAGTTTTATTAGATTTGATAGAGAGTTACTCTGTCAAATTAGTGTAAAAGTATTTAAATATTTATTCTCAATTTACACGTCTCCCTGAGGCTGGATAATAAACAGTTCACTGAAGAGTGGCCATCTACAGATCATCTATTTAAATGATACCAAATCAACTTATAAAAATAGCTGGTATTTATGGAGGTTTTATTATGCCCAGGACAGTGTCCAGTCATTCACATGAATTACCTTCTAGTGATGATCATCCCAACTCTGAACTTTATGAATTCTCCTATTTTATGTATGAACAAACTAGGATTAATGGGATGAAGTAACTTACCCAACTTGGTCACACAGCTAGTAAGTACGGGAGGTTGTGACCCAAACCCAGAAATCTTAACTACATAGCATGACACTGCAGAATCCCTTTATCCATGGTAATATTTGAGATAATACAATGCTCAAAGTATGGTAAATATGGGATGAAATTAATTTCACCCTGGTCAAAATTTCCACAAAGTCCTACATAAGGAGATTTCTGTGCTTTTGTTCCCTAAAATTGAGACCCATCACTTATACCAAACATGAACTAGAGAGAGATGAGGCATGTGGTGAGGTCTAGAAGGAAATGAACCGTGCTGTTGTTGATGTCTCTTCTCGGAGCATGGTGGTTCTTAGTATAGTGGCAGAATCAGAGATGCGGAAGAGAGGAAAGCAGGTGTACCTTGGTGATTTATGCTCCATTTACACTGGGTTATGGATTTTACTTCCTTCACTGAAGTTTGTCAGAGGCTTGAGGGTAACAGTTTCCATCACAATCACTGGGGGGATTTTTGTAACTACCGATGCATAGGATCTGTCCCAAGAGATTCATAGCTTACTGGTCTGGAAGAGGCCTGGGAATCAGAAGTGTTTCCAAAGCTGCTTGGGTGATTCTAATGTGTAGCCAGGGTTGAGAACTGAAGTTTTAAGAAAGATAAGCATGGAACTAGGTACAGCTGAGTCATTTCTACTGGATGTCCTCTTGCCCAGGGGTGGTGTGAAAGCCACAGGAGAACAGCCTTCTGCCCACGGCACTCACTGATGGGGAATGCCCTATTGGGATTAGGGTGGCTCAAGTACCTCCATGTTATATGAAGCTCAGGAAAACATTCACCAGCCACTTTAATAGTCTCTAGCCTCTGTCATTTCAGACCTTCATTAGCTTAGGTTTCAACTACTTTGCAAAATATCATTCCATTGATTTTAGTGTTTTAAGTTATCATTTATGGCAAAATTAGAATTTCATTGTTACTCAGCCCCCATTTGTGGTTTTTGCTTATACCATAGGAGATACGTCCTAAGTATTAGAACTTTCCTAAGCATTTTAGCATTTTTACATTTAACTTACATTTTACATTTAACCAGCTTTGACCTGCATCACAAATCATTGATATTTTGCATTTAAGAATTTTATATTGTTTTCTCTTCCTATGTCAGATTGGACATAATAGTAGATCTAGGGTTGGTGGAAACTGTAATCTCACAGGATGTTTGTTAGAATCCCAGTCTTGTGAGAAGTTCCTTGAAAAGAGAGTTTTCTAACTCCTTAGTACTCAACATGTGGGGATGTATGAACCAGAACATTGGCATCTCCTGAGAGCTTGGTAGAAACACAAAATCTCTGGTCCCACTGAAGACCTATTGAATCTGGATCTTCATTTAACTAGACTCCCAGGTGATTTTTATGTTTGTGTAGGAAGGGTTTAAGAAGCATTGAATGTTGAGAAATAACTGCAAATTTTGTTCCTTTTCCTGCAGATGCATTATACACATTAGCATATGAAAGCTTCTATTAAGTACAATGGTAAAGAAAATGGTTTATCCCAGATATTCTCAAATGTATTTGAACATAGGGCAACATTTTTTTTAGGGTAGCACTTTTAAAAAGCCTTTTATTGGAGCATGACATATATCAGAATAGTGCATATATTGTTGGGTAACCATTCTCCATGGGTCTCTCACCTTTCTGCATGCCTTGTAACCAGAGGCTCTCACTCCATTTGTTCTGAACTCTCTTCTCAAGGATGTTTGTATAGTGAACAGCCTTGGAAGACAGAGATAGGGTTTACCTCCAGAACAAAAATCAGTCCAGTATAATAAAGCCATTCCAACACAATAGTGGTTCTCTCCAGGTCAAAGGTCAGGCAGGCTTACTGCCTCTTTAAAAATATTTGGATTCCCTTCACTTTGTGTTCTTAAACTATGGCATAAACCCACTGCATGTGCAGTATTCAACTGGGCTCCTCTACATTGCCCCCATGGGACTTAGAGGGCAAGAGAAACTGATACAAATATGAAGCTCATGTTGTATGCTGTTCTCTGAATAAGAAAGTCCTTTGCCTCTGACCCAGGAGTCTCATGTCTTCTGCCAACATCCATGAAACTAGGGCAGGATAACTTGTCAGCTTACAAGTAGGGTCAAATCTGAGATCCTTCACAGTTCTTGATAATTATATAGGATTGATCTGATGGATCTTTGCAAACTGCATATAACTGTGTAATAGGTGATCAGTTCAAGAAAGATAAGATTGCTAGTGCCCAGAAGGCCTCTTCACGACCCTTTGCAGTCACTACTCTCCCCAACTCATGTGGACTAACAATGACCTCATATGTATGTAATGAGTTGTTTTCTAAACTGAGATCATTGAAGCTGACATTGTTCAGTACCTAGTATGAGTCAGGCAACCCTCCTAATGACTTTATGTGTAGTAAATATTTTAATTCTCACAGCAACTGTCTGAGGTAGGAATTATTACACTCATCTTGCAGGTGATAAATTGAAGCACAGGAGAAACTAAGTGACTTGCCAAAGGTCACAAAGCTAGAATTTAAACCCAGGTAATTTGACCTCAGAGCTTTATTTTATTTTATTTTATTTTATTTTATTTTATTTTATTTTATTTTNCCTCAGAGCTTTATTTTATTTTATTTTATTTTATTTTATTTTATTTTATTTTATTTTGGAGATGGAGTTTTGCTCTTGTCGCCCAGACTGGAATGCAGTGGTGCAATCTTGGCTCACTGCAACCTCCGCCTCCCAGGTTCAAGCGATTCTCTTGCCTCAGCCTCCCGAGTAGCTGGGACTACAGGCACCTGCCACCATACCTGGCTAACTTATTTTTGTATTTTTATTAGAGACAGGGTTTCACCACGTTGGCCAGGCTGGTCTCAAACTCCTGAGCTCAAGTGATCTGCCTGCCTTGGCCTCCCAAAATGCTGTGATTACAGGCATGAGTCACCATGCCCGGCCTTCCTCAGCGCTAACTCTTAATTCTGTCACACACTGGGCCCCATGCTCTGACAGTGGCACAGAATATTTGCAACAGGCATAATCTCAGGAAGTCTGAGCGTGAGTGGTTTTACAATCACAGGCAGGCCTCAAATATAAATATGCTGTGTTCCAAGAATTTGTTTATAAACCAATAATCTTTCTTATATCATAGAAAAGGTATTGGATACATCATCTGAAAAATCTAGACTCCAATACTGACTTGCATGTAGTAGCTGTGTGACCTTGGACAAGACTTAACCTCTTTGGGCTTCAGTTTCCTCATTTATAAAATAACAGAGGTGGACCAGATGAGCATACAAGCTTCTTCTGACTTTAAAGTTCTGTACTTTTATATCCAATATATATTCTCCACAGAATTAGCACTATCGATTCCAAGACTAGCACCAGAATATTTTTTTCTGAGTAAAATGATCCTGGAAATTTGAAAAAAAACCCATACAAATATTTCTGTGGACTGGAACCTGATTTTGTTATCTGTGACTTGGGCAAGTCATTTAATAGATGTGAAGCTGTTTTCACCCTGGCAAAATGAAAATAAATAATATTTGTTCTGTGGGGAATCATAAAACTTCAAACAAGTTATCTATCTATCTATCTATCTATGTATCATCTATCTATCTTTATGTTTTATAAGGTGATATGTATTATACACACAGGTATGTTATTTGTTGTTTATAACCTCATTCATCCATTTATCTATCTATCCATCCATCCATCCATCCATCTATTCATTCATTCATAAAGCGTTTATTGAATGCCTGCCCACTTCTTGTCAAGTACTATGTGAATAGTGGAGGTATAAGATTAGAATGCAGTGTGATAGAGGCTCTGAGAAGGGCAAGTACAGGGTGCTCAAAATGGGCACCTAATCAAGTTGGGTGTGTTTTCTGTGGCGAGGAGGGGGAAGAGAAAGCAGGGAAAATTCCCCAAGGAGTTAATATAAAAGTTGAGACTTGCGGGACAATGTTGACCAGACTGGTGGGAGTGGAGATAGAGCGTGGGGAGGGAGCACAGGACACAACATGGGCCAAGGATAGGCCCAGGCTGAGAGGCATAAGGAAGCTGAATTATTTGTAGTCAGTGTGGTCGATGCATTTGGACTTCTCAGAGCCACATTTCACACAGCGAGTGTAGGGGTAGTGTAGACAGCTCCAATTATGGGATGGTGCAAACAGCTGTAGTTTGCAAACTTTCAACCTATGCTTAGAAAAGGACCCTTTCTTAAGCAGCTTTTCTTCCTCCAAATTGGGGGAATTGGGGGAGAGATCCCTGGAGCAAGTCCTGGCTTCTTTTGAATCCCTCTGAGAATTACTTTTCGTCAGAGGTTACGTATATAGTCATCAGCCCAGGATGTCCTAAACTCCACATCGGCCTGTGGCTTCATTCCTCACCTTGCACCTCTTTCTCCACTTTCCTTCTTCCAGCCAAGAGGGCATGGAGGCTGGAGACGGAGGCTGGAGACTGAGGCCATGTTTGGGGGTATACTTTCCTCTTCGAGGCTGGCTGACTTTAATCCAACTGCTCCTGGGTTAAGATTCTGGGAGGTGCTTCTCTTTCTTACCTTTCTCCTCTCAGCCTCCCACTGCCCCCTCCTGATCCTACCCTGGGCCCGACCTGTTTCAGGAGTCTTAAAGACATGCCTTGCTTCTCCGGAGCTCATGCAGAGGCTGCTGAGGCCAGAAATCTCACAGATTACTTTTGCTCCAGCCTCTGGTTTTTTTAAGAGCAATTGCCTGGGAGGAACTCTGAGGGAGGCTTTCTGCTAAAGAAGGGAAGTGCTTTCAGTTTCGGCGTTTTCATCTGGAGTTCAGCAGGGCCTCCCGCAGCCTTTCCAAACAGACCAGGCACATGCAGAGTGGGGAGATGGCGTCACCCAGAACACTTCTAATTTTCCTTATCCGAATGATTTATGTGACTCAGAACTCGTTGGCTGATGCAAAGCCAGGGAGCTGGGAGCTCCTTTCGAACTGGTGGAAAGACTTTCTATGCATGGGAACTGACTTTCCTGGGCACCAAGTGCTCGTCTCTGGGGCCCTATTTTGTTTTCATAGCTGCCTTCTGGTGGAGGGGAGAATGTATTAATACCATGATTACTTGCTCCCTGCCAGCAAGCACTGCCTGGCAGGTTGTAGACCCCTGGATGATTTGGTAGAAAAGGGAAAATGTGGTCAAAGAAGCTCAGGGCCTGGGTGCTCTCGTTATCCTCTTTCAGGATTTAGTCCAGTATACCACGGTGCATTTAATGCATCTGTATTTTTTTTTTTTTTTTTTTTTTTTTTTTTTTTGAGATGGAGTCTTGCTCTGTCACCCAGGCTGGAGTGCAGTGGCGCGATCTCGGCTCACTGCAATCTCCACCTCCTGGGTTCAAGCAATTCTCTACCTCAGCCTCCCAGGTAGCTGGGATTACGGGTGCCCGCCACCACGCCTGGCTAATTTTTTTTTTTTTTTTTTTTTGTATTTTTAGTTGAGACGGGGTTTCACCATCTTGGCCAGGCTTGTCTTGAACTCCTGACCTCATGATCCACCCACCTTGGCCTCCCAAAGCATTGGGATTACAGGAGTGAGCCACCACACTGTGCCTGCATCTGTATTTTTAAGCAAAAACAATTTCCCCTTTCAGTTGGAGAATTTTCATTCTTAATCGTTACTGCCTATCTTTCTCAAAAATTCCTGTGTCAATTTTGGAAAACACTAATTCTTTGGATAATGGGGACATCCTTATATTTAACAGTTGCTTGGCCTTTAATTACCAATGGAAGGGGGAAAATTATAGAATTTTTAAAAATGGTTGTGTTGGAAGAAGATCTTTTAAGCAGTCAAAGCAAGTGGTAGCATGTGGCAAAGGGGTGGCACTGATGGGAGAAGCATTTATTTATTTACTGATTTTTGCCGTTTTAAAATGAATTTACTAATTTGGGTTAGTAGATGACTCATAAATTAGCCCTGTATGTGTTGTATAAAATAGAAGTGAGATAATGTCCCTTTTCTATTTAAAAGCCTGCGATGATGAAAGTAGCCCTATTCACAATAGCTAAAAGTGAAAACAACCCAAATGACCATTAAATGGTGAATGAATAAACAAATTATGACATATGCATTCAACAGAATATTGCTCAGCCATCAAAAGAAGGTACAAATGCATATTTGAATGAACCTCCAAAATATGATACTAAGTGAAAGTAGTCAGTCAAGAAAGTCACATATTATATGATTCCATTTATATGAAGTGTCCAGAAGAGACAAATCCATAGAGACAGAAAGCAGACTGTGGTTGGCAGGGGCCATGGGGAGGGGATGATGGGGAATCACTACCAATGGGTATGGGAATATCCCTTTGAGGTGATGAAAATGTTCTGGAACTAAATAGAGGTGTCGGCTGCACAACACTGTGAATACACTAAAAATGCCACTGAATTGTTCACTTTAAAATGGTTAATTTTATGATGTGTGAATTTCACCTCAGTAAAAAATAATAATAATTAAGTAAGATCTGGAATGGTTCCCTATTTCTCCAAGAATATAAGCCAAATCCTTACAGAGGCCTGCCAAGTCCTACAGGAGATGGCCCTGTTACCTCCTGGCCTCGTCCTCTCCTCCTCCCACAACTGTCTCACTGAGTACCTTGACCTCCATCAGTTCCTCCTAATGCCAGGCATGCTCCCACTCCCAAACCCCCTTTGCACTGGCTATCCTGTCTGCCTGAAAGACACTTCTCTCCAGTGCCCACATGGCTCCTTTAGTCTTTTATGGCAATGCCCAAGGAGGCCTGTCCTCACCACTCTATTTCCAATCACACCAGTCCCCAAGTATCATTCCCTTTATTCTGCTCTACTTGACTTATTTCCTTCTAACAAACTATGGCTTTTTACTTATTTATTCTGTTTATTCTCTTTCTCCTTCTCCTCCCTCTAACCATTGGAATGTAGCTCCACCACCAAAAAAAGAATTTTAGGCCGGGCGCGGTGGCTCAAGCCTGTAATCCCAGCACTTTGGGAGGCCGAGACGGGCGGATCACGAGGTCAGGAGATCGAGACCATCCTGGCTAACCCGGTGAAACCCCGTCTCTACTAAAAAATACAAAAAACTAGCCGGGCGCGGTGGCGGGCGCCTGTAGTCCCAGCTACTCAGGAGGCTGAGGCAGGAGAATGGCGTGAACCCGGGAGGCGGAGCTTGCAGTGAGCTGAGATCCGGCCACTGCACTCCAGCCTGGGCGGCAGAGCGAGACTCCGTCTCAAAAAAAAAAAAAAAAAAGAATTTTAATATGTTCTGCATTCTAGGCTCAATTTGTATTGATTTTTTTAAAATGTCTACAAAATCAAATAACGAAGAATTACACATTCAAACAGGTTCAATTAAGTGGATTCTAAAAGAAATATCTGTAGAAAACGAAGTCTCAAATCCCATAGTAAAGCATCTTCATGGCTTTTTATTCTCTGCCAATGTTTATATTTCCTGGATGCATAAAATCATTCAGGCTGAAGTTAAAACATCTTTCTTTTATCACAAGTAGCTTGAGTTTTGAACCTGGAGGAGGCACTCTGGGTTGAAAGTTATTCATTATAGAAAATGGTTGAACTATAAAATGTCTTCTACTGGGAGAAGGTCGGCTTATTTGGGTTGCTACAACTTTATTGAGGGTGGGGCAGGGAAGAATATGAAAGTCTTTTTCTGCTGCTGCATTTGTTTATCAAATTTGTGCAAGGCCTTGTTGATCACGGGAAGCATAAAGAACCCAGATACTATATTCATGTGTAAAGTGAGGCAACGGAATCTATCACAAGGGGAGTGAAAGTCTAAAAAAAAAAAAAGGGGGAACAGAGAGAAAAGAAAGGGCAAGAATTTAGAAATAGATAGCCGCCTGAAATATTTTTGTACACGAACAGGAAGTTGCTTTCAGAAAGCCAGGCCGCAGACTCTTGCACACAGACATTGCACAAGGAGCTCTAGGATTAGAAAATAGCATCATGAGCTGAAAGTGATTACATTTTGCAGATGGGTGTCTCTATTAATTTGGATCTATACTGTGGCTAGAGATCCTGCTGTCTGACAGAAGAGCAAAGAATGCAAAAGCCAAAAAAAAAAAAAAAATGCTGTAACCCTTCTCTTAATATTGGCATTAAAGCTGAAAATGTGCCTCTGTTTATCTGAAGCATAAGGAAGTTGTATATCATAGTAGCAGAATGTATCAGCTATCTAAGATTGAGTGCAGAATTCTGATAACAGAGCTCTTGAGCACAGAGTTTCAGCTTTGGACAAGGAAGAATTTCTCTGTGTCATTTTGCTTAGGGAAATGTTTCCCGAATAATACACATTTCATTTTTCTGGCATGGACTTGGACTCATGTGGATTCCATTTGAGGAAAGCAAAGCTCAAGAAGCAGAGGGGTGGTGGGATTTTTTTCTGACTGCTGCAATTTCACAGAATGCAAAACTAGCGTGACCCACTAATGGTGACTGTTGTGCTGTAGAATGTCCTGTTCATAGCTACAGGGGAAACCGCTGCGATTCTGAGGCAGAACTGGCTAGTTCAGGAACCAGCAAAGACACTAGAGTTAAAACCCACATGCCTCCCCTTGTCTTGTAATAGCAAAATTTTGCCTGATGTTGGAAGAAAAATTCCTTTTCTTAATCTGGTGTAAAGCAAGTGCATGTGAATGTTTCCCTTGATTAACTTAAGCTCCCTCAAATGATAGGTGCATTTGTGTTTTTGTGAAGGGTTGGAAGGTGGATCGGTGGTGAGGTGAGACAGGCATCATTGTCGTTTAGGATTTTTCACGTGTCCTTGGGACATAAACCAAGCTAAAGATATCCAAAAAAGCCAATTCCTCTTAGAGCTCTCATGATGTAGTGTGAAACCTGCCTAGGAGACTCCAGTGGTTCTGAATCAGAACACAAATTGGCGGGGGGTACATTTTTGGTTACCATGATTGGAGGCGGGAAAGGGGCAGTGGAAAGGCTGCTCTTGTCGTGGAGTGGGTGGATGCCAGGGCGGCTGCTAACCATGCCACCATGCACAGGACAACTCCCCTAATGCAGAGTTGTCCAACCAAAAATGTCACTAGTGCCGAGGCTGAGAAATCCTCATCCTAACACACCCCCTAAACAATAAACCCATTTGAAACATTCCCCAGTTGGTGAAATTAACCAGAACGATAGTCTGATAAAACAAAAAACAAGCAACCTAGTAAGTAATATTTCCTCCTTCCTCTTTCCCATTTCACAGAAAATCGTTGAATAAATGCAAGCAGGATATTTTTAAGAAAACAATTCTGTAAGCAATCTCCTTGAATATGTTTCACTTCAATTTCTGCCATTCTCTAGAGGTTATTATATGCCCAGTACAATTATTGAAATCACTGTAACAGTAAAAATTTATAGCCATATTAGTGTCTTTTGGCTAAGTTGAAATAGCAGATGAGGGTAAAACACAAAAATCCTTTAAAAAAACATAGCTTATTTGATTGCTGCACCAGTTTGAGAAAAAAGGCTAGAATTTATGTTAAAACTGTCTTTAGGGCCCGGCACGGTGGCTCACGCCTGTAATCCCAGCACTTTGGGAGGCCAAGGTGGGTGGATGACTTGAGATCAGGAGTTCCAGACCAGCCTGGACAACATGGTGAAACTCAGTCTCTACTAAAAATACAAAAAATATTAGCCAGGCATGGTGGCGGACACCTGTAGTCCCAGCTACTTGGGAGGCTGAGGTGGGAGAATTGCTTGAATTCTAGAGGTGGAGGTTGCAGTGGGCCGAGATCACCCCATTGCTCTCCAGCCCGGACAACAGTGAGACTGATATGGCTCTGATGAGTGGAGAAACACCAGGGTTCTTGGTCCTCATGTTGGTTTAGATAAAACAACATGGACACACATGGAGTGGTTTTAAGGAGCGCAGAGTTTAATAGGCAAGAAAGAAGGGAGAAGAAAGAAGGAAGAAGTTCCCCTGTACAGAGACAGAGGGAGGGGATCTCCAAATCCAAGAGAGGAGGCCCCATGTGCCAAGGATACCAGCCAGTTTTATGAGGAGGCTGGAGGAGACAGTGTCTGATTTGCACAGGGCTCAGGGGATTGGTTTGACCAGGCATATCATTCATGTAGCCTGCGAAAAAATTGCCCCCTCACCCTAGCTTTTAATATGCAATTGCAGGGCACCATGACATTCTACACACGTGGGGATATGTGGGGGTGGCCATGTTGCCAGGCACATGTCGGGGGTAAGGGCAAGAGGACAATGGTGGGAATCGCCATGTTGGGTGGACCCAGTTTCTAATGGCCTGCATTTGCATATCAAAGGTTGCCGGCCTGGGTCTAAGAGCCAGGGCTTTTCTGCTAGACAAGAAACATTTCTGGAGCTGCTTTAAAAAGAAATGAAAACTTTCCAAGGACCCCTTTTCCTCTCTATCTGCCTAAAATAATTTTTTAATAACTCCTACCACAAGACTTTGTCTCAAAAAAAAAAAAAAAACAAACAGAAAAACCTGGACACAGTTTAGATCTTTAGATGCAGGACAATAAGTGACTTACATAAAAATTCAAGCCCAAGAAAGCAATGCCTGTTTCAATACTCCTGAGCTTGTATCTCTTTTAATTTATTGGCCAGAAAGGAAACAGCTTCAGTTACTCTTCCTAGTTGGGAAACTTAACATGAAAACCTAATATGAAGCCCAAGATCCTTAGAGAATGTTAATACAGAGAGTCCTGCCCATAGCTTGAAAATTTTTGTGCATTAATTGGGGTAATCAGGAGGTTTGGGATTTTAGGACAATTGGTGTCACCACTTATCTGTGTGGCCTTGGCCTTCAGTTTCCTTACCCGCAAAACAAAGGCTATGACTTCCAAAGTCACTTTCAACTAAAGAAACAATGGTTCAAAAATAGTCAAATACAGGCAGACCTTGAGATTTCTACCAAGCCATCAAATGTCTCTAGTAATTTTTACTGGTTTGGAAGTAAAGTGATAGCTCACAAAGCCGTGAATGTGTTCTTTAACCAGTAGAGAAAAGAATATTTATTAGTATCTGCTTTAGAAGGATTGCAAATAGTTAAGACCAACCCTCTTTCCTTCATCAGAATAAATGAATCCAGGTCCTCTGTGATAGAGAATTGATTTTTTCTCCCACATACAAATCTATTTATTTTTCTGGGATATCTGGAGTTGAGTATTTAGATCCTTTTAGGCCATTCTATGTCAATTCAGCCTTGCAGAACCCCCTGAGACAATAGTACTTCTATCTTAATATTAGTGCGAATATTAATTTTTTTTTTTCCCTGAGATGGAGTTTCACTCTTGTTGCCTAGGCTGGAGTGCAGTGTCGCAACCTCAGCTCACCGCAACCTCCACCTCCTGGGTTCAAGCGATTCTCCTGCCTCAGCCTCCCGAGTAGCTGGAATTACAGGCATGCACCACCACACTTGGCTAATTTTGTATTTTTAGTAGAGATGGGGGTTTCTCCATGTTGGTCAGGCTGGTCTTGAACTCCCAACCTCAGGTGATCCACCCACCTCAGCCTCCCAAGAATGTTAATGTTAATTTAGAATTTTCCAGGCATATCTGTGTGCAACAGAAATTACCTGGCAGCATGGTATATCAGCATCTAGTGTACTCTCTCTGAGAGGCTCTTGTAAGCTGAAAACAGGAGAAAACACAGGGCAGGAGCACAGAACATGGGCAAACAGCATCACTACATGTTTCCTCCTTTACAGGAAGTGTCTTGCCGGAAGCCGTGCCACAGAGCACACAGGCAGTTTGCGGAGAAGGATGCAACCCACACTATGTCCGAAGCGGGCTCTGGGGAAGGCAGGGTTTGATTGTTTCTCAGGTTGTTTTACTGCCCTGCCCACACCCTCCCACCCAGAAAACTTATTCCTTCTGCAGCTGTGTGCAATTTTTTCAGGAAGGGTTTTAGTCTTTGTTTTTCCCAAGACTTTGTCTTGCCTTTTCTCCTCTTCTTGGGCTTGAGTTTAGATGGGCCATAACAGGAAAGAGCAACGAATCCCAAACCCAGTTTATTTTTTCATTCATTTGTTGATTTATTTTTATCTCAGCAATAGTTTAGTGAGAAAGAAGGTTAATATGATGACAAAAATATGGGTCTGGAAGACCCTTGGTGAGTTTTAAGAAGACAGGCCACCATGGCAGCTGTAGCTACATAAGCATTTGCTGTATAAGTCAATTACTAAAAATTGTGTGTTGTCTACTTAGAAATGTTTCTTGGGTTGTTTATTAAGGTGCGTAACTTTGAGAATGAGGAATAAAGGAAATGGAAGACGAGTAAGAGAAACCATCCTCCATTTGAGATCTTGTGACCCAGCTCTGTTTCCTTTGCTCTCTGTCTGAAGTTAAAAAACAAAAACAAAAACAAAAAACAAAACAAAACAAAAACTTAAAAACCCTCAATGGAGAAATATATAAATATTTACCAAGGCTTCCCTTCTATCTACAATACCTGTGTGCAAGATACATCATCTTAAAGTCTTGCAATTTGATTGCAGTTGAAATTAATGGTGCAAGAGGTTTTCTTTTTTGTTTGCTTTTTTCTTCATAACGGAAGTGTAATCTCCTTGCAAAGCTTGTGAGCATGCATCCTAAATTGTGAACTTCATCTGCCACGGAAGGGAAAACCTTGACCCAATAACATTGGAATCTAAAAGTGTGGTCCCTAGGATTCTGAGCATACTAGACGAGATTTAAGGCCCCTTTCAGACTCTGCATTAATGCTTGTTCAGTAGTGATAAATAACATCGATTGGTATTGAGACCAGATTAATAACAGAAGGCAGCTAAAAGGTATTCCCTCTTAGCCTAATTTCCCAAAGGGCATCACTCAGCTACCTTAGCGGGGTGAGGCTCTTCCTTCTCTAAGTGGTGTCTTTAGAAGCTTGAGGGATTATTGCTCAGGGGGAAATGGCTCAATCTGAGGGATTCTTTTTTATTGAGACGGAGTTTTGCTCTTGTTGCTCAGGCTGGTGTGCAGTGGTGCAATTTCGGCTCACCGCAACCTTTGCCTCCCGGATTCAAGCGATTCTCCTGTCTCAGTCTCCCGAGTAGCTGGGATTACAGGTGTGCAACAACACACCCAGCTACTTTTGTATTTTTAGTAGAGATGAGGTTTCTCCATGTTGGTTAGGCTGGTCTCGAACTCCCAACCTCAGGTGATCTGCCCTCCTCAGCCTCCCAAAGTGTTGGGAGGGATTCTTAAGAGCAGCTGAGAAAGGGCCCTGCACTTCAGCTGGCACCAGTTTGTCATTCTTTGTCTGGTATCTTCAGACATTGCAATAAGAAAAAATAAATACAGTGTGAGAAATCAAATGGTTTTTGTCAAAGTGTAAAAGGGACTGCGTCTGACTAACACTGGAGTTGGACAGAAGCCATAAAGGATGTTTTGTGTGAATGTTTCCGGCTGCAAAATCTACCTGACTGTTGCGCTGAAACCACAACTATCTATCACATGCTTGTGAGAAACCCCCAGGAGCTTCCTGTTTCGTGTGAGTCGTGAGAAGATTGCACAGCACAGTACAGATCTCATTGTCTTTGAGCTAATCTCAAGCTAGGAGAAAGAAGGAGAATTCATATTTTGTATGTTCAGGTATTTGTGAAGTCTTTACACCCATAAATCGATTATGTATAAATTAGTATGCAGATTCACTACCATGGAGAGGATACTGTGTACATCTGAGGATACTGTGTACATACGGTTGAGCCGTTCCGCCTAGGCCTTGGGGAGGAGTTGGGGCATCTCCAGGGCTAAAGTAATGTGGTTTGGTACGGGGACTTCCAAGGAAGCATCAGTATGAGATAGATAGAACATGGCTGACCAATGGCGAGATGATGCCCCACAATGGAACAGATGGGATTGGCGTGGGTGGGGTAGTTTGTGAGACCAGAAGACTTGCAATCTCTCCTGCTGAGACCAATACCAACCAAAGAATAATTAGAGAGCATGGAGGACAACATGAACTCATGTGAATTTCACATCATACCTCACAAGTTAACTCTATATATCGCCTAAGGAATGGCTGAAGCTTCTTTTGTTGTAAATGACAATAGACACATATCCAATGCCATTAAGACAGCATCTGGTCACCCAGTGGCCAATAATGTCAAAGTTCTGATCACAAGGTGAGCAGTTTCCTGAAAATAGAAGAGCACGATGGCCACAGACATGGGTCCCAACATAGCCACTCTCTGGAGCCACCAGACACCCTCCTCACACTCCACAGTTTGCTTAAATGTGCTCTGAGCTGGATGCATTTGTAAAGGTTTTTCTCTTCCTCTTTGTTAACCCAAGAAAACAGAAGGACGTCTCAGCTAGACACCAGCCGCTGCCACCTCATCTCTTCTCTGACTCTGCTCCGGCAGCTGAGGTTTCCTATGTTCTCTCAGTGGGTTAGGAGAATAGGGGTGGCACATTGTCCCTTAATTAGACAGCAAGAGCAGCCATCTCCTGCTCAACTTGCCTGGGCAAGCTTTTTATTCATCATACCTGAGAGTAACAGTAGTAGCTTTTTGTATGGCATATGTTATATGTAATCATGATGACCTTTTTATAAGCAGAAGAGTGGACAAAATACAGGAGGAACTTAGAACTGACATTCTCGCTTCCATCATGTGGACTAGACTATCAGCATGTTGCTGTGTCCCCATTTCATGTTATTAATTATTTAATTAGGGATCAGGCTGGGCGGGGTGGCTCACATCTGTAATCCCAACATTTTGAGAGACCAAGGCAGGAGGATCACTTGAGCGCAGGAGTTCAAGACAGCCAGGGCAACATAGCTAGATGCCAGTGTTTCCATAACAAATAAAAAATAAATTAGGCGTGGTGGTATGTGCTTGTGGTCCCAGCTACTTGGGAGGCTGAGGTAGGAGGATTGCTTGAGCCTGGGAGGTCAAGGTTGCAGTGAGCTGTGATCGCACCACTATACTCCAGCCTGGGCAACAGAGCAACACTCCTTCTCAAAACACACAAAAAAGGATCAGCAAGCTCAGATGAAATATTATTTTCATAAGTGAATTTTTCATTATGAAAAATTTATTGAATTTTTCATAAAACAATATTTTTTCATAAAATAATATTTAATTTTCAAAAACAATATTTAACAACTGTAAAAAATTTGAACAATATAGGAAAGCACAATGATAAAAAACAAACCCCGCAAAACCCTTATGGACTTCATTCTCAGCCAAAATTGCTGTTAATATTTTGATATATTCCCCTCCAGTATTTTTTTTCTCTGCTTCTACATATGTTGGTAAACACGTGTCCCTCTTTTTACAAACCTAGATCATTCTGGATATTCAACTGCGTACCCTATCTTTTTTCATGTTATGTAGCATTTTAGCCTCATTTCCCCATTCTCTTATAACATGATTATTAATGGCTATGTTCATTTTAAGAATATGCCATATTTTTTTTTCTAATTGTTGTTGAGGGATATTTAAGAGGTATAGAATTTTTCTCCATGGTAAACAACATCACAATGAATATATCTGTCCATAGATTTTTAGACTATATCTCTGAATACTGACCAAACATGTGATCCTTGAATTAAATTTTTCAACATCAACAGATCTAAATATTTTTATGGTTGTTGATGCATATTGTCAGCCTGACCCTGAAAATGACTACACCAATTTATACTCACATCAGGTCTTTAAAATGTTTATTATCAGATGATCCTTGGTACCAAGGACTAATAGTGACAGTGCAGTGTCTTAAGTGACAATGAAGAGCATAGACCAGCTTCATATATGGAATTTAAAGATCCAAGAGAAAAACTGATCAGATGTGGAACTAAGGGTGCTTCCCAGGGTTGTTCTAGAAGGAAATGGCCATTTTGGCAGAGCCACTGACCTTTTTAACAAAGATACCAGAATGAGTTGAATGTTCATTCTGCTTGAGCATGAAAAAAACATATACTTCATCCAGAATTTCCCTTCTATCCCCCAGACCCACACTTCTCTATTCAAGTCAGGCTTTGTGACAGGGTAGCCTAACAGGGTTTGAGGTTTCCATAAGGAGAGGGCTCATATGCATGAGGTTAGTTCTTGCAAAAAGGAAAGCATAGAAGTTGATCTTTGAGGTCATTTTGTGCACAACGTGCAGTAGGCAACGAGAGGTGAACCAACCTCGGTTCTTTTCTGCTTCTGGCCAGAGCTGACTCCGTCATTGTCTGTTTTTCCACTGATGATAATAATATCCGTTGGCTTCCAAAGGATAGTTGGGGTTGAATTCCTGTTTATCAAAGGGTTGGAAAAGAGGCCCTCTGATAGCCTGTGCAAATGATTGATAGAAAAGTACAGCTGTGGCCTTGGAAGCCCACATTGTCTCTCTCAGATGGCTATCAAATGAGGCCTTGGGTTGCCTCTAATGTAACGAAGCTAGAGTTAATAGTCTCCATCCTTACAGAGCTCCTGGGCTGATTGTGCAAGAGATTCATGATCTGATCACAAGAGCAAAAAGAACGCCTGTGTTGCAGATAACAAAGAATTACACAAGGCCTGAAACAAACCCCAATGTTTTAAAACACTTGGTGGAAATTTAAGTTGCAAAGCATTTTATCATCTCAGGCCATCTCTTAGAGGGGCCAGCTGAAGCTACCCGTACACATCGTTTTACAAGCACTGGGCTTTCAATGGGTCTTTTAAAACCAGCTGAACTGTGGTTTGCTTTTCAGTGTGTAAGCTGGTCAGCTTACAGCAGTACAAATTGGCAGCGTGGCAAGAAAGAAAACTGAAATTCAATCCAACACTGGGATTGGAAGCTCTTGAGACTCAAATGTCACCGACACCAGGGTGCGGCTTCTCCTCTAATTATCCTGTCAAACGAGGGTTGAAAATGTCAGCACAGACTTCAGGCTCGGCTCCTCCAGCAACCAATGAGAGTGGGCTTGAGTCTGGTTTAAATGATGAAGAGCAAATTTGAAAAACCCTTCAGTTGATTTCAAGACTTCCTGGGACGGCGATGTTTAAACCACAATGTTCTTCTTTTGGGGCAAAGTTAAGAGCCAATAACAGTTAAGGTTTCTCTGCATGTTCTGCCCATATTTGGCTGTAATCTTGCTTCATCCAACTAAATTTATAATATATGTGTATGAAAAGCAAGCCTTTGGGATTTGTCTCTCTCTTTCCTTGTTATAAAGGAAGCCTTATCTTTATGCGTTTGAGGCTACCTGTGAACTTACAGTCTAGCTTCAAAGCAAAGAAAGGAGCCAGTGTAGAAAACTTCGTTTTTACTTTTATTTTTTTTAAAACAAGCTTTAATTGTAGCTTCTGGCTTTATACCACTTACAGGAAAGTATGTAGAAAACCAAGTCTAGTTTCTGCCTGTGCAGTACTGACCAAGAGAGGCTTATGAGATTACGGGGATATTGAAGAACACAGAATATCATATGGATGATTGTATTTTATCTGTAATGTATGTGTAGGAGAGATCCATTTCTCAGAGATGCCAAGAACTAAATGCACCCTTTAAAGTATTTTCTTAGGGGTTGCTTGAGGAGGATGATCAGGTCTTACAGAGAGATAAGACACAAATATGATAAAACTTATTCTCATTTTAAGTGACTATTGACCACTTGATATGTATCATCCATTTCATTCTCACCACAATCCTATGAAGGAGATTCAATTCTATCCACATTTTGCAGTGAAGAAACTGAGGCAGATCATGTAACTTCCCCAGATGCCCGAGCTTATAAGGAGTAGAACTAAGAATCCACTCTGAACAGTCAGCTGCCAAAGCCCCTCACTCTTAGCCTCTTTGCTCTACTTCACTGAGATGTTTTCTTAGGTTTACTACCAAGAACAGAGGCTGTAAGTAGTATAGAATGCCCCCAGGGACCCCAGAGTCCAAGACACCAACTTCCACTGCCTCTCAGGACCTTAAGGAAAGAAAACTGAGAGGTCGTTCAGCTTGTCTCAGGTCCAGAACTGTCTGATCAGAGGGGATCCTGGGATCCACCAGTTGAGCCCTTCATTCAGGGCCCCAGTTATTCCTAGTCTTGGGAAACCCAGCTCTAGAAGCCCCTCCCGAGCAAGACTGAGGACAAAGGGGCTAGACTAGAGACCCAGCAACATGGCCCTCCCATGTTCTCAAAACTCAAGAGACCTAGGAAAGAGAAGGGTGACAAGGCAGCCCAGCACCTGCCCCCCCCTGCCACCCCCCACTGCCAGGGGCCAGAGAGGCCCCACTTCACTCTGTAGAGCAGTGGGATTCATCTGGGGTCCATTTGGCCCTCCAGGAGGTGTTTGGCAATGTGTGGAGAAATTTTAGGTTGCCACAGCTGGGTTGGGGAGGCGAGGGTGCTACTGGCATCTAGTGGGTAGAGGCCAGGGATGCTGTTAAATATCCTACAACGTACAGCACAGCTCCTGCCACAAAGTGCTGCGGTGAGAAACCCTGCCCTCAAGTCTTGGTTGGGCACATTCCACCCACAGCTCTGAGGAAGCTCCATCTGGGGCTTCTTCAAAGAGTCATTCTGCAGCCAGGAAGCTGGCAACCCATACAACTATGCAGAAGGTGAAAGAGAGAAGGCGGGACTATGAGCACGGGTTTTAATTACTGCATGTTTCTTTCTGACAGAGAGAGGTCAGTGTTTGCCTCAATTTGCAGGTATCAGGACCAAGGTGGGCGGTGGGCAGTGGCGGGGCGGTGGGGGCGGCACTGGCTCTGTGTAGCAGGCTGAATAATGGCTTCTAAAGATAGCAGATCCTGATCCTGGTAGCCTTCTATGAAAAAAGGTGGTCTTTGCAGATGTGATTAAGTGAAGAATCTTGAGATGGGGAGATTATCCCATATCATCTGAGTGGGTCCTAAATGTAATCACACGTATTCTTGAGAGAAGGAGGCAGAGGGAGATCTACATGCACATGGAAAAGGCAATGTAACAACAGCAGAAATTGGGGTGATGAGGCCATAAGCCAAGGAATATGGATGGCCACTAGAAGCTGGAAAAGGGAAGGATCAGATGCTCCCCTAGAGCTTCCTGGAGGAACATGGCCCTGCCCACACCTTTATTTGGCCCTAGCGAGACCGATTTCAAAATTTGGCCTCCAGAACTGTGAGAGAATAAACTGTTGTCTTAAGCCACCAAGTTGGTGGTCATTTGTTACTGCAACCATAGGAGACTAATCTACCATGATACTCCTGGTGCCCCCAGATGGATCTTCTGAGGCTGAGGGGCAAACTCTTCCATGCAGGCAAAGCCAGAAAAAGGGGAATGGAAATTTCCTTTGCACTTTCCTTGATACACTTACCTTTCCCTTCCCACCCTTTAAGCACCCTTTCCTGTGAAAACATGGCACCTGCCCCCTCATCGGCCTCTATCAGTCAACAATTTCAACTGAATGTCGGGCAAAGCATATGACATCACTAGTGCTTGGTTCAAACCTGTTTGAGTCACCTGTCACTTTCTACCTTGAATTTTTGTCACCAATGTACATGCAGTAACTTCTGTACTAAACTATGACTCAAACATTCACAATCACACTCAAACACAGTCTAGTGTTTGTCACAGCCTAGTATAGAAGGTACTGCATGTACATTAGAGCAGGGGAGCAGGAGCCTGATCTGATTTATTATGAAGTCTCCCAAGGCTTCCAGCACACAGTATCAGGCACACAGGAAACAATCAATGATTAATGTGTGCTTCCTCCATCCTGACTATGAGAAATATTACTTAGGTCTCTTTATTGACGGGTGGCCAAAAAGCACAAAGCCAAATCTGATGCTTATTAACAGTAATCGCATGCATGCTGTAAGCCCTGCAACAACTATCATTATCCGTGTTTTGTTTTTCAATGGAGGTATAATTTACATACAGTAACATGCACACATCTTAAGTGTATAGCTTAATGAATTTTTACCTAAATATACCTCCTGGAAACCACTGACCACACAAACATCTATCTCTTTCCATCACTCCAGAAAGCTTCCTTCTTCCCTTTTCCCAGTCAATTAACCCCCATGCCCCTCACACTCCAGTGAACCACTATTCTGCTTCTACTCCCATAAACTAGGTTTGCTTGTTTGTGAACTTCATATAAACAAAATTGTACAGAATGTACTCTTGCGTCTGGCTTCTTTCTCTTAACATAATGTTTTTGAGATTTATCCAGGTGATTGTGAGTATCAGTTTATTCTTTCTTTTTTAAATTTGCTGTGTATTATTCCATTGTAAGAATATGCCATAATTTGTTTATCCTTTCTTCTATTGATGGACATTTGGATCATTTCCAGATTAGGCATATTGTGAATAAAGCTGCTATGAATACCGGTGTATTTTATGGACCTGCACTTTCACTCCTCCTAGCTATGTACTTTTGTAAAATTACTGGGCCGTGGAGAAGGCATCTGTTTAACTTAATAGAAGTTAGTATCACTATTTTTGATTTGGATATGAGAAAAAAAAGGTTTTTTTAAAGAAAGAAATGAAGCAGTTACAGTGTTTCTTCACTTATTTTCCCAAATCCATTCATTGTATTAACTTTTTAAAGAGTAGAGTGTCTCTTTCCTGTGCCACAGGCATGGTTAATTGAATCAGCAGTACAGAAAGTTAGAGGGTCACGAGGTACGAAGAATCCAGCAAACTCACATCTGCATAAATACACTCTCATATCATTTTATATGCATTCACACCAACCTGTATCTTTAAAACTGGACTTTCCTGACATGGGGGTTGACCACAGTGCTGACACAGACAGAATTCCTATGAAAGCAAATATTTTAAGAGGAAAATTTCCCCTATAATGAAATCCTGATTGAAATGACAATTGCAAGCAGTGAAAAGCATGTGGAATATGTAGAATGAGCAAAATCAGATCTTTCTGTGGTGTCCTTTCTGAGTATCCAAGGAAGTCTCATTCCCCTGCCAAATGCACAGCTCTCCTAAGGCCTGGGCACAAAGAGAACTGCCCGGTCTTCCCAGCTGCCAGCTCCCTTCCAGAATGAATTCCCGAGTCCCAGCTGCTCCCCACTGGAGTGCCACTGAATTCTACAAAATCCTGACCGGCATTGCAAAAGCGAATAAACCGGGACAAGTATTTTAAGACCCTATGGTGTCACAACACTGAAGGCTGGTATGCTAAAGGGAAGAACAGAAATGTCCAAGCTTGTTTCTCTACAAGGTATATTTTACAACAGCCATTACTCATCACAAATAAAATTCCTTTCACCAAAATAGGCATTTCATACAATTTTTCTAATGATACACAGTGCTTATTTTCAGGTTACCTAAAGTCCCAACCCTTCTGCTATCTCAAACTTTGACCACTGTCTGTGAGGTGCATCTAGAGTCTAATTAAATGGCAGCTTGGTACAATTATACATTCCTTGGTCCTTTCTTACAGAATCTGAGATGACACCCCGGGATTGCCATGGGAAAACTTGCCATGTCTGTGTGATATCAAATAGTCTGATCAAGTCAGCAAATAAGAAATGTCAATCACTCAGGTTTTGTCGTTGGCACAAGGAAATCAAAACAATGGGGTGATTCAATATCTTTCCCTTTCTTTTCTTTTTTTTTTGGTTTGATTTTAAACATTTATATTTTTTCCACTGCTCTCCTGTTGTGTTGATAGTCATTTTCTGAACAAAAACAAAACACTTTCTACTTGATCTTCTTTGCCATTTTTTGAGAGACTATCACATGTACTTGTCCTGAAACTGTTTTCAGAGCAGAATTTGGCTTTCTCAGTGGGGCTGGTAAACAATGCAATGGGAATTAGCCCTACATTTTCCACATTGCTTTCCTGCAGTTCAACTTCCATATGAGTTGTTTTAATATGTAACTTACTAGATCTGTCATGATTTGGAGTTAATTTCTCTCTTATTCTACAGAGCACACTGGATTGCTTAGGGAGAAATGACCAAGGACTGGCAGAGGCTTCCTTATTAGGAAGTCAATGTATCTGCCACTGAAACCCCATATCATGAACCTCAGAAGCCTCCATCGTAGTGGAGGATTTAGTTCTCTCCTCCGCATATTTTTTTTTTGGAGATGGAGTTTCGCTCTGTCTCCCAGGCTGGAGTGCAGTGGTGCAATCTCGGCTCACTGCATCCTCCGCCTCCCGGGTATAAGCAATTCTCTGCCTCCGCCTTCCGAGTAGCTGGGATTACAGGAATCCACTACCACGCCCGGCTTTTGTGTGTGTGTGTGTGTGTGTGTGTTTTTAGTAGAGACGGAGTTTCACCATCTTGGCCAGGCTGATCTTGAACTCCTGACCTTGTGATCCACCTGCCTCAGCCTTCCAAAGTGTTGGGATTACAGGCGTGAGCCACCACGCCCATCCTCCTCCACATATTTTTTATGGAATCACTTATTTCTTATTTTAGTTCCACTAGCACAAGTAAGTTTCGATTTGGGAAATGGTGAATATATTACCACAAATGTTTTTGTGGGTCCACAGACTCTATCATAGACTTTTTGTTGTTGTTGTTGTTTTTGTTAATGTCCGATTTAATGATATAAAATTTACCTATGGTATAATTTAACCCTTTTATGAATACGATTCTATGAGTTTTGTGAAACAAATGTAGAGCTGTAACTACCACCACAACAAGATATTGAGTATTTGTATCACCCCATAAAGTTCCACTTTGCTTCTTTGAAGTCAGTCTCCTCCCACCAACCCCCAGTTCCTGGAAACTACTGATCTGTTTTGTGTACCTATAGTTTTGTTTTTTCCAGAATGTTGTATTAATGGAATCATCTAAAACATGGCCTTTTGTCTCTCACTGTTTTCACAGCATGACGCTTTTGAGATTCATTTATGTTGTGCATATCAGTACTTGTTTCTTTTTATATCTGAGCAGTATTCCATTACATGGATATACCAAAGTTTGTTTATACATTTACCTATTAATAGAGCATTTGGATTGTTTCTAGTTTGGGGCAATTATGAACAGTGCTGCTATGAACTTTCTCTTAGAAGTACTTCAGTAGACAAGCATTTCCATTCTATGAGTAAATTACCTAGAAGTAGAAATGCTGAGTTGTATGCTATGTTAAAAGAAACTCCCACACACAGTTTTCCAAAGTGGCAGTATCATTTTGCATTTCCACTAGTAATTTATAAGATTTCCAATTGCTTTGCATCCTTGGCAGTATTGTCAGTTTTTGTTATTGTTGTTGTTTGTTTGTTTGTTTTTTATTATAAGCCAGGCATAGCCCCAGTTACTTGGGACGCTGAGGCAGGAGGCTCACTTGAACCCAGGAGTTTGAGGTTGCAGTGAGCTAGATCACACCACTGTACTCCAGCATGGGCAGCAGAGTGAAACTCCATATCTAGAAAATATTTTAAAATAATTAAGTAAAAACTGTAGACATTCTCTTGGGTTTTCAGTGGTATTGCATTGTGCTTTTAGTTTGTATTGCCCTAATGACTAATGATATTGAACATTGACTAATGATACTGAACATTCATGAGCTTCATGAGCGCATTTGCCATCTGTTTCTCTGCCTTAGTAAAGTGTGTAATCAAATCTTTTGATCATTTTTTAATTGAGTTGTTAGTTTTGTTTCATTATTGGAATGTGACAGTTATTTAGATACTTCTCGATATTAATTTTTAAAATCAGATACATGATTTGCAAATATTTTCTCCAAACTCTTGACTAGCATTTTTATTCTCTTACCAGTGTCCTATTATACACTGTCATTTGTAGTGAATTGGGGTTGTTTCTTGCCTTCACCCCTGTCATCTTGGACAGCAGGGTAAGGAGATAGGTGGTGCCATTGGCTTCTCGTCCAATGCATAATACTCTGGCTATAGCTTAAGGTCTATTATAGGTTGAATGTTTTGTGTTTACCCCAAATTTACATGATGAAATCCTAATCCCCAATGAGATGGTATTAAGAGATGGGGCCTTCAGGACATAATTAGGTCATGAGAGCTTGTTCTTGCTCTCTGCTCTCCATTATGTGAGGACACAATGAGAATCTAGACATCTGTAAACCAAGAGGTAGGCCCTCACCAGACACTGGATTTGCCAGCACCTTGATCTTGGACTTCCCAGCCTCCAGAACCATGAGAAATAAATGTTTACTGTTCAAGCCTATGGTACTTTGTTATAGCAGCTCATGCTGACTAAGACAAGGTCAATCTCCTGAGAGAAGAATATTGACCTAAACACTGGATTCTTCACTTGTCTAACTGTAGAGTACACAGAATAATTGGGAAAGTTTGGTTAGTATGCAGATTTCCAAGCTCCACTTCCAGAGATGTTTATTCAGTACCTGTGAAGTGAGACCTAGATTGTTGCAATATTTAATAAGCAGCCAGATTATCCTGATACAGGTGACTCTGGGATGAGACTTTGAGAAATCCTGAATATCTAAAGCCACTCATAATGCTTCATGTGTGGTGTGGTAAAGATGCAAAGTCTATGTCCAGGCCTAAACAAGATGGTGAGGTATAAGTCAGCGCAGGGGATGTTGCCACACAATTAGACAAAAAGAGAAGAATCACCAAGAATGCAGGAATTTTAGGACATTTTTACTCAACATTCAGCCTATTCCCTTATCCATCACTTTGCTATCATAGCTTTCGTGTGTGATATTTTATTTGAATATAAACTGGAGGGGAAAGGTTGTTGACAAATAAATAAATTATGGCACATTAAAAAATATCAATCAGGCTGGTGTGGAGGCTCATGCCTATAATCCAAGAACTTTGGGAGGCCAAGGTGGGAGGATCACTTGAGGCCAAAAGTTCAAGACCAGCCTGGGTAACATAGCAAGGCCTCATCTCTATTAAAAAAAAAATTAATTCTTAACCTTGATCCTGAATAAGAATATTGTCTCTTTATGTCATACATTACTGGGCTGCCAGCTATGGTGCTGTGATGGATTCTGGTTCATATTTTTAGGTCCACTGTTCTTACAGGAAGTCATCATGACCTTTTTCAACAGGGATGTGTGGAAGGTCTTTGGTCTTACAATAATACTTTTCTAGACAAAAGTAGAACTTGTCCTGCTTATTTTCAAACAAATTCATGAAGGATGTTGGAGTATGCATCATTATTGTTTTTCAGAGAAAAGGAAACACAAACAGTAGCAACAAAACACTCAACTTCTATGTAGGGGCAAAGGGAATTTTTCCCTTCCCCTCTGAAGGTTTGAGTCTGCTGAAATAAACTGACAAAGAGGAGAAAGGACATACAAGTTTATTAATGTGTAAGTGTGTATGGGAGTCATACAAAATATGATACTAAAAGAAGGGCCAGATAGGTAAAGCTTAAATAGTACATTCTTCATAGAAGGGAGAGAAATAGAGGAATGTAGGCAATTTTGAGGTATAGTAAATGATTTTCAGGGGAAATGAATGAGCCCATAGAACAGACAATAGCCTGGGACAAAATTTCTCTGAGCTCTGGGAGAGGTGACTGACAAATTTCAAGAAGGTGAGAGGTAGAACTTCACTATGAACAAAGGTTGTCTTATCATGTAAGTAAAATCTTCCAGGTAATCTCTTGGACCTTCCCTCAGAAGAATAGAGGAAAAGTCTGCCTGGGCATGGGGGTGACCTTTAGTCTTTTCTCTTCTTTGGTGGCCAATCTTTCCTGGTTATTTGATGAGATTGATAGATAAGGGGTTTTAAGACAATTGAATCTCTTTTGCAAGAAGTTTTCTTCCCACAGATAAAGGAACTCCCAGAGAGAGCCCCTTCATGCACTTTAAGGGTAGAAACAAGGGAAGGTTACAAAATCCTTGGTTCTAAAGGCAGCTTTTAAGGACTTCCAATTTCCTTCACTTCAAAAGTGCTCAGCATGCCACAGCTGATACTTTGGGGTATCATTTTTCTGAGCCCCAACCTCTATAAAATCCAGGCATCCAGATATTTGGACTGTGTAATACCAAACAACCAGCTGATCTGAAGTTTTTCTTGAATTGGACAAACTATTCTGACATTGCATAAGTACAACCAGCATGATTTAAGTTTTATCTGCAGACAGAAACCAACTGGGACTGACCTGATTTTCTATGTTAATTAATCAAATATTGTTGTTCAAACATTTTGGTACCTCTCAGCTAAAAGAATTTAAAAGACCTGTTACTTTAAGCCGGGCACGGTGGCTCAAGCCTGTAATCCCAGCACTTTGGGAGGCTGAGACGGGCGGATCACAAGGTCAGGAGATCGAGACTATCCTGGCTAACACGGTGAAACCCCGTCTCTACTAAAAAATACAAAAAACTAGCCGGGCGAGGTGGCGGGCGCCTGTGGTCCCAGCTACTCCGGAGGCTGAGGCAGGAGAATGGCGTAAACCCGGGAGGCGGAGCTTGCAGTGAGCTGAGATCCGGCCACTGCACTCCAGCCTGGGCGACAGAGCCAGACTCAGTCTCAAAAAAAAAAAAAAAAAAAAAAAAGACCTGTTACTTTAATCCTGTTGTGGAATGTTTTTTAAAACTTACAGCTAATTAACAAATCTTCATGGGCAACTGGAGCACCTCAGGCTCTGGTAAACGTAAGGGATCAATGGTTATTAATCAAAGGTGGTGTAGTTGGAAGACACCTGGAGTAGGAGGCAAGAGACCTAGGTTCTACTGCTTGCTTGAGCTGAACTGTGCTTCCTTAAGCTTCCATGAGAGTAGATACCTTCTAGAAAAAAAAAAAAAAAAGAGAGAGAGAGAGAGAGAAACTAGATACTTAAGGAAACATACATTTGTAAAAAGACTAAAACCAAAGTGATTACAGTCTAAATATAATTCATTCCCAAAACAGGCAAGCAAACAAACAACAAAACAATCCTAACAATGTAGGTGTTTATGTACCTCCCATGTAAAAAGGATCTGAAACCCTGAAGCCACAGGATTCAACCAGGCAAGTAGAGAATTATTTTCTTTATTTTAAAACAATACTCAAGTCATGCATAATTCATGCTGAAAAATTAGAAAATAAGGAAAAAGAAACTAATCAATGAATAAAATCAATTAAAACTCTACCACTCAGTAAAAACCACTGCTTAGCGTATCAGTGCTATATTCGTCCATAGAACCATATACATACGTGATGCATGTATATTTCAAATGGGATCATGTTGTAGCCGCTGTCCTGAAATCCTCAAATCTGCTTCTTTGAGCTAATGCCGTATTGTGAAGCAACTTGCATGCTAATAAATATGCATCGTCATCACCCATTGTAATGACTACATTATATTCCATTGTAGGCTTGAAAATATTAACAACTGCCGGGCACGGTGGCTCATGCCTGTAATCCCAGCACTTTGGGAGACCGAGGCGGGCAGATCACAAGGTCAGGAGATCAAGACCACCCTGGCGAACACGGTGAAACCCCGTCTCTACTAAAAATACAAAAAATTAGCCGGGCATGGTGGTGGGCACCTGTAGTCCCAGCTACTCAGGAGGCTGAGGCAGGAGAATGGCATGAACCTGGGAGACGGAGCTTGCAGTGAGCCGAGATCACACCACTGCACTCCAGCCTGGGAGACAGAGCAAGACTCCATCACAAAAAAAAAAAAAAAGAAAAAGAAAGAAAATATTAACAACTAACAAATCTAGTGCTTCCTCTGTGCCAAGCACTTTTCTAAGCACTATAACAGCATGCCTGTAAGGTAGGTAGTATGATTACTCCTGTTTTACAGACAGGGAAACTGAGTTAAGGAGAAGGTAATTAACTTGCCATCTGGGGTTCAACCCCAAATGGTCCAGGATCAGAGTCCAAGCTCTGAACACCTGGCCATGCTGCTCCTTGCCTCTTCCTTTTGGTTGGATCTTTACGTTATGTCTAATAGTTCATTATTTTAAACAGTGCAGGTTAATTTAAACCTCTATGTCCTCAAAAGAGTGGTGGTGGAGGGTGGAGGTAGTGTCATGCGCGTCCGTGTGAAGAGACCACCAAACAGGCTTTGTGTGAGCAACATGGCTGTTTATTTCACCTGGGTGCAGGCGGGCTGAGTCGGAAAAGAGAGTCAGCAAAGGGAGATAAGGGTGGGGCCGTTTTATAGGATTTGGGTAGGTAAAGGAAAATTACAGTCAAAGGGGGGTTGTTCTCTGGTGGGCAGGAGTGGAGGTCACAAGGTGCTCAGTGGGGGAGCTTTTCGAGCCAGGATGAGCCAGGAAAAGGAATTTCACAAGATAATATCATCGCTTAAGGCAAGGACCGGCCATTTTCACTTCTTTTGCGGTGGAATGTCATCAGTTAAGGCGAGGCAGGGCATTTGCACTTCTTTTGTGATTCTTCAGTTACTTCAGGCCATCTGGGCCTATACGTGCAAGTCACAGGGATGCGATGGCTTGGCTTGGGCTTGGGCTCAGGCCTGACAGGTAGAAGGGGAAGCATTGATAACAGATGACTTTTTAATAAGAGAGTAAAAGAGAGACATTCTTTTGGGTAAAATCAGATTAGAAGGTGTTCATTCTTATGGTAAAAGTGAGAGTTCATAAAATTACTATAGTTACTTAGGGGAGGGGGAATTTTCAGGCATGTGCAGAAGGCATACTTGCAGGACTGTGAGACAGACAGATTCCACTGATTACATAAATCTACATAGAAGAAAATGTTAGTAGCAACTGCGTAGTAGAAAATAGTAACCCTGCTAATGAAAATACAGAGTTAATTTTCTGTAGTCTGAACTTCGACCCATTGTGAAGACAGAATTAGAAGTCCTTGGCAATTAGAGTAGGAACTTGCTGTGAAGGAAGTGAGCATTCATTTGAGACTGGGTGTGGTGGGAAGTAAGCAAAGGATGACTCACAGACAGATCAGTGGACAAGGCGAGGCTGGGCCTGGGAGGAGCGGGGAGATCTGAACGAAGCTAGGCAGGCACTTCTCTGTTCAGACTCGCTAGGCATCACTGGCTCACTCTGGACACGGAATATCTTTACTTATAGCTGCACATCATTATTATTTCATTTTAAAAGTTACACAACTGGCATATTCCCACTGTAGAATAGTTTTAAAGTAGAGATGAATAATAAGAAAGTAAAGTGAAATCCATCCATCACCTTAAACATTCTTAGATACCCATATTAAGAGTTGGCATATATTTTCACATTATTTTCCTACATACTTTTAAAACAAAGATGGGATTTTCACCACTCAACAATAAACATATAATTGCATCATTTTTCATATAATGGGATGCTATGTAGGCATTAGAAATGATAAAAATATGTTATTTGACCAAATAGTAATGGGCATTGTACCTACATAGTCTTAACTAGCCAGTAGCCATTTTTCCTTTGGTTCATGGAATTCGTGAATTCTACAAAGTTAATCTTATCTTGGGGTGATCTCATTGACTTTTAAGTGCTGCTGCAATTAAGTAAGAGTGGGGATGAGGTATGAACTTCAGGAGTAAAACAAAAACAAAAACAAAAACAAAACAAAACGCTTTATTACAATATCTTTTCCAAACTACTTTGGCTGGCCCAGAGGAGGTCAGGAAACGAGGAGAGCGATTATCATTAAATCTTATTCCTCTCTTTACAGCCATATTAACCTGAAAGAACAAAAATGTAGAATACTTTCCTCATCTTCTCACTTTTTCTCTAACTATCACATAGTAAGGAATCCAGAAGAATAAGGCTACAAAGCTACAGGCAAAACAGTAACAGGAATGGCAAGCGTGTCCTGTTTATGGACTAAAAACACAGAGCATTCCTTGGAAAGCCAACCTTTTGATAGTGAGATTAGAAAGAGGTTTTCTAGGGCAGCACAGGTCCAAATATTAAACACGAGTCAGATCTTATGAAAATCTAAGCAGGTCATAGAACAACCCAATGAGCTTAGGAGAGAGGAGAGCTATAGTTAGAATGCATGGACCCTTGATTATCTTATTTCCATGAGCTCTAATTAGCATAGTACAGAAGACATTAATGCAATCAGCCACAATATTTATTGAGTTTCTACTATGTGCCAGATGGTTTTGTGGGTGGTGGGTATGCAATGCTGAACAAAAGTATCATGGTGACTACCCTCACAGAACTTATAAATTAGCAGCAGGGTGGGGGGTGGGGGATGGTAAACAAGTGAACAGGTAGACAAATAAATCATTCTAAAGAGGGACAAGATTCTAAATAGACATTTTTCCAAATAAGCTATTCAAATGGCTAATCCCCACATGGAAAGATCCTCAATTAGTCATTAGGGAAATACAAATCAAAATCACAATGAGATATTTCATCAAACATACAAGAAGGACTATTATAAAAAAAAAGACAAACAACAACAAATGTTGGTGAGGATGTGGAGAAATTAGAACTCTTTTATACTGCTGATGGGATTGTAAAATGGTAGAGCCACTTTGGAAAACAGATTGACAGTTCCTCAAAAGTTTAAACACAGAGTTACCATATTGTTTCCTTATGCAATAAAGAATTTGGGGCAAACCCATAGGGTAAAGTGAAAGAAAGCAAAGGAATAAAAGAATGGCTACTTCATAGGAGTAGGATCACTCCATAGCAGTGGCATGAGCTGCCCGACTGAGTATACTTATAGTTGTTTCTTGATCATATACTAAACAAAGGGTGGATTATTCATGAGGTTTCTGGGAAAGAGGTGGGCAATTCCTGGAAGTAAGGGCTCCTCCCGTTTTTAGATCATTTAGGGTAACTTCTGGACATCGCCATGGCATTTGTAAACTGTCGTGGTGCTGGTGGAAGTGCCTCTTAGCATGCCAATCCATTGTAACTAGTGTATAATGATCAGTGAGGACAACCAGAGTTCACTTACGTTGCCACTTTGCTTTTGGTGGGTTTTGACAAGCTTCTTTACTGCAACCTGTTTTATCAGCAAGGTCTTATTGACCTGTATCTTTTGCTGACCTCCTATCTCACCCTGTGACTAAAAATGCCTAACCTACTGGGAATGCAGCCCAGCAGGTCTCAGCCTTATTTTACTCAGCCCCTATTCAAGATGGAGTCGCTCTGGTTTGAACGTCTCTGACAAGATGACCCTGCAATTCCTGTCCTAAAGAAAACAAAAACATACATCCACACAAAAACCTGTACACAAATGTTCATAGCAGCATTATTGATAAAAGACAAGAAGCAGAAACAACCCAAATGCCCAGCAACAGATGAATGGATCAACAAAACGTGAATAAATAAAATATACATACGGTGGAATATTATTCAACCATAAAAAAGGATTGAATTATTGATACATGCTACAACATGGATCAACCTTGAAAGCATCATGCTAAGTGAAAGAAATCAGTCACAAAATACCAGAAATTGTATAATCTCATTTATAAGAGATGTCCAAAATAGGCAAATCCATAGAGACAGAAAGTAGGTTAATGGTTGCCAGGGACTGAGGGTATGGGGGAATGGGGCGAGACTGCTAATGGATATGGGGTTTTCTTTGGAGGTGATAAAAATGTTCTAAAGTTGATCATGGTGACAGCTACCCATCTTTGTGAATGTACTAACAGCCACTGAATTGTACACTTTAACAGGATCAATTGTACGATTTGTGAGTTATTCCTTAATAAAGCTCTAAAAAACAAAAGGTGATGAAGTGTGTTGAGGAAACAGAAAGAGGCCCTGAGGCACGAAAGCGCCTTGTGTGCTCCAGGAATGAAAGAGGAGGCCCATGTGATCAATGCTCTAGAAGACTTGGAGGGGACAGCGGATCTCGTGCTTAGGCACATGAAGTCAGTAATTATGGCACTTTGGGATTATGTTCAATGGGCAGTGGAAAGTCCTTGAAGGCTGTAACACCCCGCAGTTATGTGACTCAACTTTTATTTTTAATAGCTCTTTGTTCCTGAATTGTTAGGGCAGAATTAGATTGCTGTTATAGCTCCTAAAACCAGATAGAGATCCTTAACTTAAAAATTTGGTGTTAAAATTAGCAAGGGGCTATTTTCTTTTGATTTAGTACACATACTAGGAAAATAAGGATATCAAAATGCTTATTCCTTAATAGCACAAAAGAAGAGCCTTATTATAGTAAATAATGTAAGTTTTTCATTTTTTTAAACCTGAGCATATTCTGTTGCTTCTATAGGACACAAGTTGAGAATTAAACCATTTATTCATGCTCAGTATCACACTTATATTACACATAGGTTCAGGTTTAATTGCATTGAAGAGAAGGAGGGAGTAGAAGATGTCTAGCAAAAGTCATGGTGGAGTGAGCCAAGGCATTCCTGTATGTCAAATGTGGGATCATCGGTCTATCCGCACAGGGCACAGGGGACTGGGAATTCTTCTGGCTTCTTGGTTGAAAATGTGAAGATGTTATTGGGACTAACGATTGAATTGCACAGATTTGGAGACTAATACTCCCAGATGAAAAGAGATGGGCTTTGCCAACGTCAGGGAGGGCAAGTAAACAGCTCAGGAAAATGAGGAGCAGAACTGTGCTGGAAGGCAGCTGAAGGCAGTGTGCTCAGCCTGGGACAGCAACTCAGAGCCCAGCAGTGGGGAGTGAACAAGCTCCACTGTGGCACCTGCCAGGGGTCCCAAAAATGTCCAGGTTTTTTTTTTTTTTTTTTTTAATGGAGTCGCACTCCGTTACCTAGGCTGGAGTGCAGTAACACAATCTCGGCTCATTGCAACCTCTGCCTTCTGGGCTCAAGCGATTCTTGTGCCTCAGCCTCCCGAGTAGCTGAGACTACCGGCACATGCCACCACGGCCAGCTAATTCTTGTATTTTTAGTAGAGACGGGGTTTCACCATGTTGGCCAGTCTGGTCTTGAACTCCTGACCTAAAGTGATCTGCCCACCTCAGCCTCCCAAAATGCTGGGATTACAGGCGTGAGCCACCACGCCCGGCCAGATGCCCAGGTTTTTGTGAACCCTTCCCAAGTTCTTCAACAGCATGAGGCTTGTGAAACTTCCGGAAACAATTTCCCTTCACAGCTCCTGGTAATGACATGAGCAAGACAAGAAACAAAATATAGGAGGAGTGGCACTTAACAATTTTAGTAGAACATTCAGGTACACACATGTGCGCACGTGCACACACACGCAGGCCCCCTGCAAGCACCATGCTAGGGAATTCCAAATATGTTAAAACCTGGTGAAGAGAATCCATGGGGAGGAGAGAAGATTGGCGAGCCTGATTCTTCATAATTTAATTACCATTATCTTTGAATGCATTCCATTGCTTGATTGTATTATAATTTACTTAGTCTTGTAACTATAAACCTTCAGGTTTCTTTCAACTTTTTAGCATGACAATGTTGAAACATGTATCTATCTGTCTACCTCTCTGCTGGGACTACAATCATGTGTCATATAATCTTTAAAAGAAGTCACCAAATTGCTGTCCAAAAACATTGAAAAACTTTATTTGTCCATCAACAAGTGTATATAAATGTATGCTAACACCCTTGCCATTACTAGGTGTTATAAAATTTAAACTTTTTGGACAACCCATAGTTTAGTATAATATCTCATTGTTGTTTTGATTTTCGTTTTGATTTTTCTTTTTTTCTTTTTGAGACTGGATCTCGCTTCATCACCCAGGCTGAAGTGCAGTGACACAATCAAAGCTCACCTCAGCCTCGACCTCCCAGACTCAAGTGATCCTCCCACCTCAGCCTCCTGAGGAGCTGGGACCACAGGAACATGCCACCACACCCAGCTTTTTATAATTTTTTTTTTTTTTTGTAGAGACAGCATCTCACTATGTTCTCCCAGACTGGTCTCAAACTCCTGAGCTCAAGTGATCCCCCTGCCTCAGCCTCCCAAGATTTTTGATTCTTAAATTATAAGTCAGAATGAGTTCACTGGCCATTTGTTTTTTTCCCCTCCCTTCCCTTCCAGAAACTTCCTGCTTGCCTGTTTTCTATTGGATTATCCATCTGTTCTTAATGATTTGTGTGAGCTTACTGTCATATCTGTTGCAGTATTTGCTCCAGTCTTTTGGTTTAGAAATAACGTTTTCTGAAATAAAGAAGTTTATATTTTTTATGTAGTTAGATTTATAAATAATTCCCTTTATGGCTTCTGGATTTTATGTCTGGCCTAGAAGGCTGTTTTTTCCACCAAGATTAAAAATACATTCACTCCATAGAATTACCATATGATCCAGCAATTCCACTTTTAGGTACATGCCTTAAAAAATTGAAAACAGGAACTCAAACAGACACTTACACACCAATCTTCATAGCAGCACTGTTCACAATGTGCAAAAGGTAGAAATAATCCAAATGTCCACCAACAGATGAATGGATAAATAAAATGTGCTCTATATACACAATGGCATATTGTTAAGCCTTACAAAGGAAGAGAGTACTGATCATGCTACAATATGGATGAACCTCAAAAACATGCTGAGTGAAAGAAGCCAGACACTTCTGACAAATATTTTACAATTCCACTTGTATGAAGTTCCTTGAATAGGAAAATTTATAGAGACAAAAAGTAGAATAATGGTTGCCTGGGGCTAAGGAGTAGGGGAATGAGGAATTGGTGTTTAATGGGTTCAGAGTTTCTTTTTTTATTTTTATTTTTTTTGAGACAAGAGTCTCGCTCTGTTGCCCAAACTAGAGTACAGTGGCAGGATCTCAGCTCACTGCAACCTCTGCATCCTGGGTTCAAGTGATTCTCATGTCTCAGCCTCCAGAATAGCTGAGATTACAGGTGCATGCCATCACATCTGGCTAATCTTTGTATTTTTAGTAGAGACGGGGTTTCGTGTTGACTAGGCTGGTCCTGAACTCTGACCTCAAATGATTTGCCTGCTTTGGTCTCCCAAAGTGCTGGCGTGAACCACTGCGCCCAGCCTGAAAGTTTCTGTTGGATATGATGAAAAAGTTCTGGAGATGAATAGTGTTGAGAACAGATTTAATGCCACTGAATTGTACACTTAAAAACTGTTAAAACTGTAAATTTTATGTTATGCGTATTTTATCACAATAAAACAATGGAATTAATTAAAAAATACAATCACTCAAATTACTTTCTAGGCCTTTATATTTTATTTCCTATATTTAAATCTTCCCATTTCTGCATTTACTATTTTTATTTTCTATCTCTCCTTGACTCAATTAAGGTAACATTTTCTCTTAGGAAAACATTCATTTCATTGAAATTTTAAAATTTATTTGCATGAAATTATGGTGAATAGCAATTTAAAAAATTTTCTCTTTGCTCAATTATCTATTTTCATTCTTAATTCTGCACCTTCCCCATTTGTCTTGATGGAGCTAGCTAGCACCTTGTTTTATTTTATTACTTTTAAAAAGAGCCAGCTCTTCTGTTTCTTAGTTCTATGGTTTTCCTGTTTTCTAATTTATTGGTTTCTGCTTTTACATTTATTAATTCCTTTCTTCTCTTTTCTTAAGTTAATTTTATGGTTCTTTTTATAAATTCTTGAGCTAAATGTGCAATTAACTAATTAACTAAAATTTTTAGTAAAGTAAGTGTTTAATTCATAGCTTAAAGGTATAGAACAGCCATATTCCATACATTTTGACATGTATTATTTTTGTTATTATTTTCTAGACATTCTAGTGTTTTAGTTAATATTTTCATTTCAACACAAATGTACTTAAAAGGAGAATTTTCTTTTAAATCTCAGTGTTGGATTTTTTTTCCTCTTTTTATAATTATTTTCTACTTTAATTTACCATGGGTACAGAATAGCCCTGTTTTCTTTTAATATTTGGGAAGCTGTTGAAGTTTACTTTTGTCACAGTGGGTGAAAAACATCCATTGTTTCCAAGAAGGTGTATTCCCTGTTACTGATTAACTCAGTGCACTCACTTTCTCTGCATTATCTGAGTTAAGAAAAGTGAATTAAAGTGTGGTTTCAAATTGATTCTGTTATTTATTTTAGTATCTGATATGGTTTGGCTCTCTGTCTCCACCCAAATCTCATATTGAATTGTAATCTCTAGTGTTGGGGGAGGAAACTGGTGGGAGGTAATTGGATCGGGGGGCAGACCTCCCACCTTACTGTTCTCATGATAGTGAGTGAGTTCTCATGAGATCTGGTTGTTTAAAAGTACGTAGCACTTTCCCGTTGGTTCGCTCTCCTGATCCACCATGTGAAGATGTGCCAGCTTCCCCTTTGCCTTCTGCCATGATTGTAAGTCTCCTGAGGCCACCCAGCCATGCTTCCTGTAAAGCCTGCAGAACCATCAGCCAAGAAACTGTTTGAGTCCTTGTTTCCAATTCTTTTGGGTATAGAGCTAGGTATGGAATTGCTGTGTCATGTGGTAATTCTATGTTTAACTTTTTGAGGATCTGAGTTTCATTTTAGTGGTTTTTCTCTTTTCTTTTTTTTCTCTTTTTTTTTTTTTTTGAGGTGGAGTCTTGCTCTATTGCCCAGAGTAGAGTGCAATGGTGCAGTTGTGGCTCACTGCAGCCTCCACCTCCCAGGTTCAAGTGATTCTCGTGCCTCAGCCTCCCGAGTAGCTGGGACTACAGGCACCTGCCACCACGCCCAGCTGATTTTTGTTTTAGTAGACACAGGGTTTCACCATATTGGCCAGACTGGTCTTGAACTTCTGACCTTGTGATCCACCCACCTCAGCCTCCCAAAGTGCTGGGATTACAGGCTTGAGCCACCACGCCCGGCCGTGGTTTTTCTTTTCTCCCATTCTATCACACTATTTCACAATAAGAACAACTAAAATAATCAGATAATGGAGAAGTTTCTCACTATTTAATATCTCTACCTATCACCCCACTGAATGCCTTTAGTTCTACCAGGTATTCAAATTAATACATTTCATTTTATATCATTTATTTTCGTTATATAACTCAACGTAGCAGTTTCTAAAGGGCCAGAGATTTGTCTTAAGTCAGCAAGCAGGAAAGTGGATGAGGGAAAACACAGGGCCTGGGTAACCTTCAAATTGCCTGTGAATAATCAAGAATCAGGGCTGGCTTCATGAGTGTGCAACTTACACCATCACATAAGGCCCTGTGCTTAGAAGAGCCCTGCACTGAGAAGCGCCCTGTGCTCAGAAGGACTTGGTGCTGGGCTTAATGATCTGCTGTGACTGTTTTGAAAATCTTTTTTTTTTTTTTTTTTTGAGACGGAGTCTCGCTCTGTCGCCCAGGCTGGAGTGCAGTGGCCAGATCTCACTGCAAGCTCCGCCTCCCGGGTTTACGCCATTCTCCTGCCTCAGCCTCGCGAGTAGCTGGCACTACAGGCGCCCGCCACCTCGCCCGGCTAGTTTTTTTGTATCTTTTAGTAGAGACGGGGTTTCACCGGGTTAGCCAGGATGGTCTCGATCTCCTGACCTCGTGATCCGCCCGTCTCGGCCTCCCAAAGTGCTGGGATTACAGGCTTGAGCCACCGAGCCCGGCCTGAAAATCTTAATAATTTTTGAACAGGAGGCCTCACATTGTTATTTTGCACTGGGCCTCAAAAATCATGTAAACAACTCTATTAAGAAATGATGGCATCTATCTATGCCCATCCTGTATACTAAAAAACAAATTGTAAATTCTAAAAACATTCTAAAATGGGAATTTAAAAAAGATATGTCTACCACTCAAGGTGGAAGCGTTCCAAATGTGGGTGGCTACTAAATAGAATGGTAATAGAATAACTCAAGTGTATTTAAAAACACAGATGACAAGACCAAAGTCAGGCAGAGTTTTTACAAATGAATTTACTGTGTCTCCTATTGTTAGCCTGATAAAACAATTCAAAAAGTCATTGCAGGAAACTAGGCTCAAGTAAGAACAAATAGCAAACACATTCCTTCTACTCTCCAAGAAAAAGTGGGGAGGTTTCAGTTCTTATGCCTTCAAGTAGAACTGAAGGATGCTTCCCCCACCCCCGCCCCTCCACCCGTGCTTGGAAGGGCCTGGTAAAATCAAGAGTAAAATGCAATCCCAAGAGATGAACTATAAAGAAAACATAATACTTTTGCAATAGCCTGCTAGGCTTTTCCATCATGTTTTGATTGCAGGAAAGATCAGGCTTTATGGGCTAAAGGAAAAATTAATGAATTTGTGATAAGCCTAAATCCTGCCCTCCCCTTTCCAGTATCAGCAGAGAGTAGAGGTTCTGGGTTTTTCCTAAGATCAGAGGGAACAGGTCTTAAATTCAGGGTGGAATCACAACTGGCCAAAAACCTCATCAAGGCCTTCTTATCTGCTCCATCTGCTGGCTCTGAGTAATCTTTAGCAATTGCTCAATGGTGACGTCTTTCAAGAAATCCTGCCAAGAGCACCCTTTCCCTAGCCTTTCCTTAGTTACAACAATCTACAAAAGACCAAGGGTGAATGTCTGGGTGGAAGAGCTGGCCACCTCTGTATTTGTTCCTTGCTACAAGTGGGTATGAGAAGTATCCTAGGAGACAGATTTTCCAGGACAATGATTAGCCAAACAGCCCTATCCAGAGGCCTTCCAATAAACCAGATTAGCTATGATGTGATTATGTAATTATATGGCATGTTTCAAGGAGACACCATAAACTACAATCAACAATTTGGCATCACGCAGCAACTTGGGGTGTAACCTATTTCAGGAAGAGCCAAATTGGATACCAAAAATGGAAGGACTTGCTCTCATAGGAAAGAAGAGTGAAGGGAAGTGTTTGGTGATGGTGAAAAATATAACATATTTGGAATTTTTAATAAAGAGTTTCTTAGAAGCATCTTATAACATCTGTCCACGTCCCTGATTCCCCTTTACAGCTCATGGCCTGAGTTTAAAAAGAAAAAAAACAAAGACTTAGGGTAGAAATAGCAGGGACAGGCTTACCTATCGTCTATGATTTTGTTGAGTTTTGTGGGAGGAAGACTCTCTAATATTGTTTTCATCCACTCTCATTCTCTATGGTGCAAATCCTAGGTTGGCTTTTTGTGGGTTTTTTGTTGTTGTTTTGTTTTAGTTTTTAAAAATGTATAATTGACACATAAAAATGGTTTTCACATAATCCTTCCTGCAACACAAAAGGCCCCAAGGGCACTTACCTAGCTTGCCTTCAGGGGTCAATTAATTCATGATGTGCCGGGTAGTCAGGTATACTCTATGGAGAAAAGCCTGTATCTTTGCATATCTAATTTATTTCCCAAGTTTAAAAAACAGTATTGCTTTTGATCTGACTAGAATGGCTTGAACTGGATTCTGTTGGAAGGTAAAGTGGTATTATAATTGCTTTTTTACTTAACTGTCTACCCCAGTGGAATGTACTCCTTGAGGGCAGGTATTACATGACAGTATGTTGATCATTATGTTCCCAGGGTCCCAGGGTCAGGTATAATGCCTGGCACACAATAAGTGCTTCATAAGTATTTCTTGAGTGGTTGCTGGATGAGTGAAGCAGACAGAGACCCTTTCAACACCTTTTATAGCTGAGGCGTCTGTGACCAAGTAAGAATAGTGGTTAGAGGCAGAGTTTACAGAACTGGACAACTTGGTCTTGAATCCTGGCTCTGCCTCTTTCCACTGTGGCTAAATTATTTAACCTCTTCATGCCTCAGTTTTACCATCTTTAAACTGGGTGTAATAATGAGATCTATCTTATAGTGCTGTGAAGATTAAAGGAGTTGAGATTGGAAACGGTAGGTGCTCAACTGTGTTAGCTTTATTTCTTTAAAAAGTGAACAGATGACCCTTTTCATGTTCTTGCAGCTTTATTCCATGCCCATTGCTCCCCAAAAAATTAATCATTGGGCAAAATATTTTATCATAATAAATTATTATATATCAAATCATCTCCCTTGTAATTGTTCCGTTATACAGGGCAAAAATCCTACAGGAAAAAGTGTCTCCAATCCACACTCAGTATGGCATGCTTACTAAATATACAACTGGCAAAAAAAAGTTGGTGGGGGAAGAGTGGGAGAAAATTTTGGAGCCATTTGAAGCTCTAAGTGACCTAAGCATTTGCATCATCTAATAAAATTTGATGAATCATTTTCAGTTATTAAACATAAAAAGGATTTGCTTATGCATGGCTATGTTTGAGCAGATTTGGTTGATACTTCATACTTTCCATTAATTATAAACTATAAAATGGGAACAAAATGAGAACAGTGAGTTAAGGCTTTTTTTTTTTTCTTTCTTTCTTTTTTTTTTTTTGAGATGGAGTCTTGCTCTGTCGTCCAGGCTGGAGTGCAGTGGCGTGATCTCGGCTCACTACAACCTCTGCCTCCCGGGTTCAAGCAATTCTCCTGCCTCAGCCTCCTGAGTAGCTGGGATTACAGGCACGCGCCACATTACCTGGCTAATTTTTTGTATTTTTAGTAGAGATGGGGTTTCACCACATTGGCCAGGCTGGTCTCAAACTCCTGACCTCAAGTGATCCACCCACCTTGGACTCCCAAAATGCTGGGATTATAGGTGTGAGCCATTGCACCCAGTCAGAGTTAAGGCTTTTTAAAAATAAAATTTCTGACATCTCTACCACTTAAGAAAATGTCTGCCACCATCTTTGTGGAAGGTTTCAAAAATCATAAATATGCCAAGTGGATCTTTATCCATTCCTCCAAGCGTTCCTCTTATGCTGCTGGGATGGCTTAACTCTAATTATACTGGAAGTTCAAGTTCAAAAAAAGTTTAAGGGGGAAAGGTGTGGCTGTAAGCTGACTTCTGTGAAGCAACCTGGATTAGGATGCCAGTGAAAGAGGGCCTGGGGGTTGGTTGGTGAGTGTGGCTGAAACTTCTCTGATATAAATCTATTCATTTGTGTGCCCTGAGGTGTGGGCACTCCTGGGGGCTCTGAGATGCCAGGCAATGGTCACTCCTGACTTCCAGTCACCAACACCAGCTTGTCCTCGTGGTTAATCACCTATTCCCTTTCTACATATGTCATCAGACTCCTCAAACAGTTCTTAAACAGCAATATAGTATTACCAAATGAGGAAAGAAAAGGAGAAGAAGCAACATACACAAAATGGTCTCAATTGTTTAAAAAACACACATAGGCCAGGTGTGGTGGCTCCCGCCTGTAATCCCAGCACTTTGGAAGGCTGAGGTGAATTGCTTAAGTCCAGGAGTTCAAGACCATTGTGACAGCCTGGGCAACATATCAAGACACCTGTATTTACTAAAAATAAAACAAAACAAACAAAAAACACACACACTGGGAAATGAGATTGGAAGATTGGACACTAAATGTTAGCAAATGTTAGCAGAGTTTACACTGGGCTTTTAATTTGTAGCTGATTTATATTTTTTCCTTTATGCTAGTCTGTATTTTCTAAAATGTTTATAATAGACTCATGCTGCTATAATCATAGAACAAGGAATTAAGGGTTGGATGTGGCTGAGTCGCACCTGTAATCCCAGCACTTTGGGAGGCCGGGGTGGGCAGATCACCTGAGGTCAGGAGTGCAAAACCAGCCTGGCCAACATGGTGAAACCCTATCTCTACTGAAAATACAAAAATCAGTTGGGCATGGTGGTGGGCACCTGTAATCCCAACCACTCAAGAGACTGAGGCAGGAGAATCGCTTGAACCTGGGAGGCGGGGGTTGCAGTGAGCCAAGATCGTGCCACGGCACTCCAGCCTGGGCAACAGAGTAAGACTCCATCTCAAAAATAAAATAAAATAAAATAAGATCTATTTAGAAAAATATCCATACGACATGGTGAGAACTGGCTGGGCAAGTCCTCCACATGGCCAGTTTGCAGCCCCGTGTAAGGGGCGATATCTTGTGAAAGCTGATTATACAAATTGAGTCATTATTGTCATGCCCAACTAAATCAGCATCAAGGGCCAGGGGGAAAAAGCAGTGGGGGAACATAGCCCCTGCTCCAAGAGTTGAATTTTCTACAAGCCCAGCTGCTGAAGCAACCGGCTGTGACTCCAAGACTGGTTTTACCTACTGCAGTCACTCACTGTATTCGTCCATTTTGTGTTGGTAAAAAGGAATACCTGAGGCCGAGTAATTTATAAAGAAAAGTTTATTGGGCTCATGGTTTTGCAGGCTGCACAAGCATGGCACCAGCATCTGCTTGGCTTCTGGTGAGACCTCAGGAAGCTTTTACTCATGGCAGAAGACAAAGATGGAACACACATGTCACATGGCGTGAGAGAGAGAGAGAGAGAGAGAAGGAGGGCATACTCTAACAACCAGATGTTGCAGGAACTAACTGAGTGAGAACTTGCTCATCACCAAGGGGATGACACCAAGCCATTTATGAGGGATCTGCCCCCTATGACCCAAATACCTCCCACCAGACCCCACCTCCAACATTGGGGATCACAATTCAACACAAGATTTGGAGGAGACAAACATCCAAACATCCACTCACCAATCAGAGCTTGCCAGCTCCCAAAAGCTTCTCTAGTGCCAATAAGCTCTCTTTCAAAATGATAACATAACATCTCTCTTTCTAATAAAACTCACAACCTTCCTTTGTTCTTCAGACATACCGAAGACCACCCAGTCTGTGTGTATGCCCCGAACTGCAATCCCTGCTTCCCAAAATAAAATGTTAAATTTAGAGATTCATCTCTATACTTTATTTTGGCTTCGACAATCTGATTGAGAGAAAACTCAGCTGCCTCTCAGACAAACCCAAAAGTATTACCAAATGAGGAAAGAAAAAGATAAAGAATTTCTTACAAGCTTCTTATAACATCTGTCCATATCACTGATTCCCCTTTACAGCTAATGGACTGAGTTAAAAACAACAACAGAAAAAGACTTGAGGTAGAAATAGCAGGGACAGGCTCACCTGCCGAAAAGTCCTTACCTCACACCCTGCTCCTAAGAGTTCTGCCTATTTACTTACTGGTAGTTTCCTGAGAACATGACCCCAGTCCTCCTCCATAGGTAACAATTGGGCTGCGGTTGGAGCTCAGAGCAGAACAAACAGCAACCAGGAAGGAAGCAGTGTGTGTTTCACAGTCCACTGTTGAGCTAATTATTCCCAGAGGCCTACGGGACTACACAGGCTTATACTGACCATCGTCAGCAGTCAGTGCCTCCCTTTTTTGAATATTGCTGGTTAACTCTGTAAGTTAAGAAGGGAGAGTATCCATTTCTTCACCTGCTGAACTAGAGCAATTTCCTTTCTTCAAGAAAAGGGAGAAGGTTATGGTTTCATAAAAGCTGCCACTTCTCTTTGGATGGAAGACTAGATTTGCTATAGACATTTTCACCTTGTTATGAATTTGTCTGTTTGTTTTTGCTTTGGGAAATGGTATTTAGTGGACAAAAGGATAGCATATTTTTGAAGTGCCATTGTGGAAAACAATAGTTAAAATATTAATATCTATTGAAGAATCCATCAAAGGGTATACCATTTATACAAACGATAATGCCTTCGGAAAATATGGCTTCAAAGGGATTGTTATTATTTGTTTATAACCTAAGGAAAACCCCTATCTAGCAAGAGGAATTCCAATTACTTCACAGATTTCTTTCTTTCTTTCTTTCTTTCTTTCTTTCTTTCTTTCTTTCTTTCT
>NC_037689.1:34738032-34773973 GCF_003255815.1 Theropithecus gelada
TCTTTCTTTCTTTCTTTCTTTCTTTCTTTCTTTCTTTCTTTCTTTCTCTTTCTTCTTCTTATTTTCTTTTTTTTTTCTTCTTCTTCTTTTTCTTTTTTTTGTTTTGTTTTGAGACAGGGTCTCTCTGTTCCCCAAGCTGGAGTGCAGTGGCACTATCACAGCTAACTACAGCCTCGACCTCACGGGCTCAAGCAATCCTCCCACCTCAGCCTCCCTAGTAGCTGGGACTACAGGCACACACCACCATGCCTGGCTAAATTTTTTTGTATTTTTTGTAGGCTTGGGGTTTCACCATGTTGCCCAGGCTTGTCTCAAGCTCCTGGACTCAAGTGACCTACCGACCTCAGCCTCCCAAAGTGCTGGGATTATAGGTGTGAGTTCCATGCCCGGTCATACTCCATGGATTTCTGATCTGACTTAAGAGCCCTCTTCCCCATCTGCTCCGCTGTGCTCTACCATTATTTCTTGTCTAGGCTTATATCATGTGATCTCCAAGGTTTCCCTTTGACTAAAGCAATTTGTGTATGTGTCTTGATTCCCCTACTCAATCAGAAGCTCATCAGGGGCAAGTGACCATACTGTTTCATTTGTCTAAGGTCCACATTGCTTATCTCAGTTCCTGCCACATATTAGTAGCTCAATCAGTTCTTATCAAACAAATGAATCTTAAATATATCCATTGGTCATTTACTCATTCATTCAGTTAGTCACTCAACAGATAATGTTTGAGCACAACTATATGCCAGTCATGTTCAAGGCGCTGAAGATACAAAATTAAACAAATGAGACTGAGATCCCCATCCTTAGGAAACATATCCTATTAAGTTTGACCTGTTATTGTGAAAACCTTTAATTTCCGTGTTTAAGGGTCTAATTGCTGATTCCTAGTAGTTCATCTGAAAGGAGGTGGGAGTATATATTTTTTATGGCCTTTCCTTTTTCCAAGGATGTGTTCAGGATCAGGAAGCAAATAAAGCCTTTAAAGAAAACCTGAGTTCAAAAGTTTGCCCCAGAACATCGTGTGGCTAAAAGTACAGCCCCAGATAGATCCCTCCCTCACTGAGGAGTTGGGGCCCTGTGCATGATCTGAAATGGAGGGGGTGAAACAAAAGGATGTAACTCACCTGTGATTTAAAAAAAAAAAAAAACACCCTTGAGTCACCCTTTCTCCTTTCCCTCCTCTTCCTAAAGTTAAGAATTTAGGAACTCTGTGGACTTAGAAAATGAGGAGCCAGGATAAAGGTGTCTGTGTGAATTGAATGGTAGCTGGTAATTCCAGAGGTGTTCAGAAGCCTAGATATGACCTAGGAGGAGGGAGACCCACAGTACCTGAGCCCAGTCTGGAGTTGGGAGCAAGAAGAGGCAGGCAACCTCTGGAAAGTGGAAAGTAATCCACTGGGAATTCTCAGAAATTTTAGGATGAATGCAAGGCTTCCTAGAGCTTGTGTGATTGAACCCTAAGCTGTTTTATCTAAACATGAAAGGAAAACCTGGACCTGGAAAGCTGGAATGCATGGAGAATTCAGACTATTCTTCAGTCTCAACCTTCTTTTCCACGCTAAGGAAAGCAGTTCATTGGCAGCTCTGTATAGGATGTCAAACGTGTTTATCTGGTGGGTCTTCATGTTCCCTCACTTCCAGAAAACCTAAGAACTTTAAAAGATCTCTAATAGTAGAAGGATCTCATTTTAAAAACTTTTACTCATAGTTGGGAACACTCTTTCCCTATATTAAAAGGAGACAGAACATCAATCTGAGTGTACACAATGCAAAATTCTGAACCAATTCCTGTTTTGTGGAACTGTTTTCTGGATATGTTATATGCGGTGGACTGGTAGGTCCTTGTAGCCCACGGTTTTCTCTGAGGGATCCAGAACTAATCCCAAGAAAAAGCAGAAAGGCTCTCAAGCTTGTGGTTTTGATGCCTCCTTTGCCCATGAAGAAGACACTGTTTTCCATCAACAATCTATTTGCACAAGCCACTTTGTATGTACAAACTGAAAATGAACAACATTGACCAAAACTCTCAGCAGTGGGGGCAATGTGACAAATGGATGATGGCTCTTTCTCTCTCCCAGCCTCATCACCAAACCCCTCCATGTCAACGCTCAAAAAAGTAACTAAAATGAAGGAAACCTAAGGTTTCACAAAAATGACAAATTCAATTTGATTAGCACAAACTGCCGCTTTCCTCAAAGGTATACACTTCTGCACTGTTCTGGCTTTGAAATTGAACTTTGGGAATAAAGGTTCAAAAGGTCATCTTGGTTTTGGGGGGACCCATGTGGCAAATTACCTCTCCTCTATTTCTGTAAAAAGTGAGGATTCAGAGAAAACTTGGAACCCCAAAACTTCCCTCTAAAAATGTAAACTTCTGCTGAAGAGGATGTCATGTTTACAACAATAACAACAACCAAAGCAGGTCATCACGATGACAGGCGGGTTAGTCACATGCCTGTTCACATTCCATCTGCAGCTCAGACTCTAAAACCCTTTGGCTTAACCTCTCCCCTTTGGAGGCTGAAAAGCAAATAGAATAATGGAGAACATTTAGCTCCAGAGGATTTAGTAATCTTTTCATCCATTTGATTTATAAAACTGATTGGAAGGAATGGAGAAGCTTCTCTTGTTGTTACCATTTAGCTCTTTACCGTGATGCTCTATTTTGCTCCCTTAAAGCTTTTAATGCTCCCAGATAAATCAGAGCTTTCACATCACCCTGCCACTTTCTACAGTCTGAATACTCTGTCCTAATCTAGGATCGAACAAATTTAAAAGATCATTTGCTTTTGAACGGGGTTTGCTGAGTCTTTCTACCCTCCATGGAGATCTTCTGAAAAATTCACAATTCTGGTTCAGCATGAACTTGGGTTTTCCAAAAGTTTCCACTGGACTCCTTAAGGATGAAAAAGGGAAAGTCTTAGAGACAAGACAGAAGACAGGCGCTAAGGCCAGCCAGAGTGAAAAAGATTTCTAGGAGTTAGCAGCCAAATAAAACAACGCCAAACAAAACAAACCCAGGCTGCCCTTTCCTCTGCTCTGCCGGCTCTTATCTGCTGGTAAACTCAGCCTCCTCAGTCTAGAATATGCAGCCCCAGAGTCACTGAGAAGGCTGAGTTTGTGCCTGTCCGTCCCAGGTACCTCTCAGCACCCTGCACAGTCTTTGTTCCAGCACATTCCTCATAGTTTTATAACTATTTGTCCACTTGTCTCTCACCACTAACATCTAGCATCCTCTCCTCTAGTCTGTGTTACTTGTGTATATTCTTAACTAGCACTAGTGTGTTAACTAGTAGATAAATTCTATCAGAATTTAAATTCTTATTCTCATAGGACATGGATTTTCGACCTCAGTTCTTTTGACATTTGAGGCCAGATCATTCTTTAGGTGTGGGCTGTCTTATGTATTGTGGGATGTTTAGCAGCAGCCCTGGCCTCGGCCCACTGGATGCCAGGAGCACCCCCCACCCCCCAAATCACTGCAGTGGAAAATGTTTTCAGGCATTGCCAAATGTCCCCTGTGGAGCAAAATCTGCGCCGTTCCCCCAAACCTCTTGAGAACCACTGCTGCAGAGTAATACGAAAAATATGGGTTGAATGATTTAGTCCACATGGTCTCTAATCACAGGGACTCTCCAAAGCTATCAAAATTGTCCCTTATTTTTATTTTTTAGAAGAAAGCATCAACATTTTACTAATGTAACAACCAGATTCTACTTTAGACACATATTTTAAAATCTCATTAAAACCAAAGTTTTTTGTTTGTTTGTTTTTGTTTTTGTTTTGTTTTGTTTTAAAGTATCCCTGAATCCCTGAGAGGTAGGTTTACTTAGCAGGGTCTCTGGGGTAGTAGTTAAGAGCATAGAGTGTGGAACCAACTGCTCCAGTTTAAAATCCTGTTCTACCATAAACCACCTGTGTGATCTTGGGGAAGTTACCTAACCTCTCTGTGCACCCTCAGCTATGTAATGATCCAAGTAATCTAAATTGGAATGTAGAATAATAATAATACTGCCTGCTGAATAGGGTTGTTGAGAGGGTTAATATTTGAGTTAATATTTGAAAAGCTCTTAGAACAGTTCCCAGCACAAAGTAAGCAAGATATAAACATTAGCTCCAAGCCAAGAAGTACAGGATTTTCAAAAAGTCTCTAAATTCAAGCACATTTGTTTAGAACTATTTGGATGCCTTATGTTTCTGCTGCCAAAGGGATCAGAGTAGATCTTGCAATATGTACAAAACATCTCTATACTTCCAACATTTTGGAACTGAATTATAAGTTTCCAGTCAGCTCTGTAACCTTCTACTCTTAAGACTTTACCTTCCTTCAGTTGTGACTTCAAGTACTCAATGTAGAAGTAAGAAATACAATGAGTCTCAGAAATAAAATGGGAAATCTCATTGCCTATTGAATGTGCTAGTCAGTGTTTCATACTTAACTACTAGAGGCAAACACAATGGAAACTTGTTGGCTGCCATTTTGATAACACATTCAAGTTGATTTGTGTTCTCTGGGCCATTCATCTCTAGGGAATTTCTCTTTGTTTATTCTTCTTCCCGTTTTGTGTACAAAAACAGAGTTTAAAATATGTCATGCCTTTGTCCTCACTGCGCAGTGGTGTTTAGACTGTCATCTGTGATAATAACAGTATTTGTTGCCATTCTTCAATATTGTATTTTGGAGGCAGCATGGTGCGGGGGTGAGGATATGGCTTTGGGGCTCAATTTCCAGTTTCACAACTAACTAGATATGTCAGCTTGGGTGAGACACTTAATTTCTCAATGGCTGTTTCTCCACGTGTATGGTAAAACTGATGTTACTACTATCATCAGAGAGTTTTAGTGAGACTGAAAGGAAAGTTCATCTTCAGAAGTCGGCACAGAGCAAGACTCATGGTTGAGGTTCTGTAGATATTAGCCATTACTATTCGTAATATCTCACAACCACAGTGGAGGTAATACTTTTTCAAGCAGTTTTATGCTTATTGTCTCATTTGACAATGAGAGTATTGTTCAAAACGTAGGAGAAGGTGATTTTAATGAACTGAATATTTACGTCCCTCCCAAATTAACATATTGAAATCCTAACATCCAATGTGATGGTATTAGCAGGTAGGGCCTTTGGGAGGAAATTAGGTCACGAGGGTAGAGTCCTCATGAATGAGACACATGCCCTTATAAAAGAAACCCCAGGAAGCTGTCTCACCCTCTTTCCTCCTGAAGAAGGATCTCACCAGAATCCAATCATGTTGGCACCCTGATCTTGGACTTACAGCCTCCAGAACGATGAGAAATAATTTTTTGTTGTTGTTTAAGAAGCCCGTTCTATAGTATTTTGTTATGGCAGCCTGAACTAAGACAGTGAATTTAGCAGCACATTAAAGAGAAGATGACCAAGGCAAAAAGATGGTGAAAAATTTGCCCAAGGTCACCAGTGAATTAGCATCAGTTCAATCTGGAACTGGATCCCCAAGACCCCAAGTCTCATGCACTTTTTTCCACCAGTGCTTCTCAAAAATTAATGTATACTCAGACAATCTGGGAATCCTGTTAAAACACAGATTCTGATTCAGCAAGTTTGGGGGAGGTGCCGAAATTCTGAATTTCTAACAAGCTCTGAGAAGGCGCCAATGCTGCTCGTTCATGGATCCCACTTGGAACAGCGAGGGTCTATGACTGGTTTCATCAACCTCTGGCACTTATGATGCCTTGAAGCTAATCTTTCATCAGAGTTCAAAGAAAAAAAAAAAGTGTGCAAAAAAAAAATCACAAAACACATAATGAGATAACTCCCAAAGGTATCATAATCTCACTACTGTGAAGGGAGTTTATTACCAAAAGACCCATCGAACTTCAAAGTGTCAGTACAAACAGGCAACCCTCAATTTTGCCAAGACCCACAATCAATGAAAAGTTTCTATTCTGTTGCCTGATTGGAGGTCCTGCTGGGAGACACAAAAGTCCCTTCCCTCCTTCCCTTCATTTAGCACCAGGGAGTTCATTACCAATGGGGGCTCCATGCAAAAGAACATTTCCCTGTCTTCTGAAAATTGATTGCTCCCTCTCTCTGTACATTTGTTTTTCATTTACACAGATATTTCAGCTATTTTTGATTTGTGGTGTAACCTAGGTAACCTAAATCAGCTAAAATTATCAACTAATTCCAACCTCCAGACCCCAAATGGAAAACCACACCTGAGCTTTGCACAGATCAAGTAGCAGAAAGAATAGAGAGGTTTTTGTGAGGAGGGCTGCCTTCTTTGATCTGATGTGGCTGGGACAGCATGGGAGCCAGTGCAGATGTGTAAGAGAGGCTCAAGTGCCACTTTGGAAGATTCACCACGAAGAGTGCATTCTTCCCTCTTCTGGTTTCTCCATAGTGTTCTTTTGAGTGTTCACTTTCAGATTAAGCTGGCCTTTGCATATTAGAGAAGGGGTTGGCAAACTTTGTCTGTAAAGGGCCAGCCAGTAAATATTTTCGGCTTTGAAGGCCACATACACAGTCTCTGTCACAACTACTCAACTCTGCCCTTTGAGCTCAAAAGCAACCACAGACAATATGTAAACAATTGGGCGTGGCTACGTTCCAAATCAACTTTATTCATGGACACTGAAATCCTAATTTCAATTAATTTTCACTTGTCATGAAATATTATTTTCCTTTTGATTTTTTTCACCATTTAAAAATGTGAAAAACACTCTGCTTGCAGGCTGTATAAAACCAGGCGGCAGGCAGGAGGACTTGGCTCACAGGCCATAGTTTGTCTACCTTTATACATATTAGAGTCATACAAGTACAGCCAAATGCAACATTCTCATAAAACATAATGTTAAAAATCAGATGGAGAATAGACCTCCAGATTTCCTGCGTTTATGATGACAGCTTTACAGGAAACCAAAACTGTGTGCTGGGGACTGTTCTGGGTATTCTGTAAATGCTTTTTCGTGTTTGTCTTTGGTATATAATACATTCTCATTTCCTAGGGCTGTTTAGTTTGTGAATGTGAAACCGTCAACTTCCTGTGTCAACTTCAAGTAGCTAAGTTTTCCTATTTGTTTGAATTCCTTTAGTGGACCCTCATCTTATATTTATTTCTTTTGGCTCCAAAGACTGACCATATTCATAGTAAGAGTTTGGCAATGTGAGTAGTCATTTTCTGCAAAGAAATAGATTCTGACCGAATCATTTCACTGAAACCTCCTAAACCATGAACTTTTATTCTAGAACTAATAAATGTTTGTGGCGAAGTTCTTTAGCCCTTTGGCTTGTACATTTTATGGCTACAAAAAGGTAGTTGGATTTTTTTTTTTTCATGGAGGAATTTCATGCATAGCCCAGGAACTGTTTTAAGTGTAGAATTTATCTTTGCAACATGCATCTTCAACATGCATGTATGCTTTCTGAGTATGTGCAATTATGCTACTTTTCTGTTAGATGTTCTAAGCTTTTGTATCTTTCTTGTCACATCATATACAGATTCCTTTCAACCATTACCTTACACATGCCCTTTAACTTCAATAGCTTTAGCTGTAGGAATGTCTGCAAAGTCACAAAATTAATTTTCTCCAAACACCACATTCATTTATCCCTCCCCTTAGTGACACGAACTTAAGGCACATGAGCTTTCAGACTTGAGATTCTTTTTTTATGACTTCTGTAAACCATCACCTAATTGTTGATCTGACAGATTGCATACTCAGAGTAAGTTTATTAACCAAAGCATCTTTTTTGATACCATAAAATTAATTTATTTCTGCCCCAAGAGTGTGTTTTGGGACTGGGTTAGTAAGAAACATCTGAATCATAATCATTTTTGGAACATCCCTTGTACTCCATAAAAATAACATTGTTTCAGAACCACTCCCAATTCTCTGCTCCTTCAGGAGAGAGGATAGTGGAATTGACTAGCATTCAGCTGCTGAATGCTGAAGGACGCCCACAGACCTGGAAAAGACTTGGCCAGGCCTCTGCCAATGGAAGAAGGGAACATTGGTCGTCTCCTCTTCAGATAATGTGCTTGGGTTTTGCTGTACCTTTGAAAAGACATTGAGACATAAAGGCTTTGTCAGAAGACGAGGAGGATGTAGGAGGGTGAAGGCTGCAGCCTTGGCCCAGCTGAAGTGCCCCACACAAATTTTCAGATCTCTGACATCTGTGTTTCCTCTGGCCTGACCTTTTCCTAGTCCTTCCCTGGCTAAGGGGTAGCACTCCCAAGAATGCAAGCCTATGTCACAACACCCTGCATGATCAAGGACGTCCCTGGGTGGCCTAACAATAAAAGGACAGCATTCTGGAGGAAAGAACAAAAAAATGGACAAGAAGAATGCCAAATAAGCAAATCTGCAATGTCATAAGGGTCAAGCTAGTTAATGTCTGTTTCATTGAAAATTCACAGAACAGAAAAAAATGTACTTTTAAAACTATAACAACAACAATAAAAGCATATCCACTGGCACATCTTCCTTGTTTTCAGTGATTAATGCTTTGAAGAAAGTTGATTGGAAGAGAAACACAGTCATCTTAAAATACAGACAAGTGCTTTTTTGCTTATAAGCAACTGTAGCTCAGAACTCCTGTCACTTCAGGTTTGTCCTTCAAATTTCCACCCATGGTGGACATATCAAGAAGGAACATCCCATTATTCTCAATTAGCTACCCTCTTGGAGGAGGTAGGTACACATGTGATGCTAAAGTCATTTCTGTTTGACTCAAGATTATTGTTGTTGTTGTTATTATTATTATTATTATTTTGACACAGAGTCTCGCTCTGTCGCCTAGGCTGGAGTACAGTGGCACAATCTTGGCTTACTGCAACTTCTGCCTCCTGAGTTCAAGTGATTCTCCTGCCGCAGCCTCCCAAGTAGCTGGGATTACAGACATATGCCACCATGAATTTTTAGTAGAGACGGGGTTTGCCATGTTGGCCAGGCTAGTCTCAAACTCCTGGCCTCCTGCTATCTTTCTGTGTCGGCCTTCCAAAGTGCTGGGATTACAGGAGTGAGCCACCGCACCTGGCCAGCTCAAGATTAATTACATGGTATCAGTTGCACCAGATGTACCCTTCTGATCTTTGGATGATGCTTGCGTTAGACTAATGTTAGGTGCACTGCTATTCCCTGAGCACACCTTCTGATGAAATGCACCCAAACACAAAGTTCCCAGAGCTGTCCCATTGCAGCTTGAGGAACTTTTCATTGCTATGACCAGAGGAGCAGCAAGATTTCTTCTCTAAAGACCGTGCCCAGGAATCATGCGCTTTCCCATTTGCTTTTTTTGTAGTAACAACCCCTTATTCACACAATGTGTCAACTGAAGCAGAAATCAGTGGACAAGTCTGGTCATCTGTCGAAAGTGCACAAAGCCCTTTATTCTAGTGCAGGATTCTCAGCACTATTGACATCTTGGGCTGGAGCATTTTTTGCTGGGGCCGGGGGACTGTCCTGTGTGCTGTAGGATGTTTAGTAGCATCCCTGGCCTTCACCCACTAGATACCAGAAGCACTCTCCGCCCCTGCCCCTGCCATTTATGACAACTGAAATTGTCATGGAACTTTGCCCAATGTTCCCTGGGGGCAAAATTGCTCCTGATTGACCACCACTGCTCTGGTATGAGAGAATTGTGGGGGTACACAGGGCAGCCAGTCTTATTTCTTGCAGTTTGGCTCAGTTTGAATCACCAGTCATTCTTTTCCAGACCTTTGAAGTATAGGACAGGCAGTCATGCAAGTTAAACCGCCATCCCCATGAAGAAAGTGACCCTCCCTTATATCTAGCTCCTAGCCTGGTGATTAGTTGAATTACATTGTTTTTTGTTTGTTTGTTTTTTCCTGTGCATTTTCTCTTTCCACTGTGTACTTAAAGTCTAGAAACTGTTGACTCACTTTTCTTGGTAACCGGGACACCTTCGCTTCAGATTCCCAGTCCTGGCTCAGTTTCAGATGCCAATTTCCATTTCATACACAAATATCTTAACTCAAGGGTGCCTCCAGAATCTTGCTCACAGTATATGCTTGAAGGAACTTTTCTGTCCTGGGGAAGGTTTATCTCTGTACATTTTCTTCCTCATAGTGTTTCTTCAACTTTCTCTGTGAGCCTAGCTTTTCACAGTCCTTGTTGGCCATCAGTGATCTCCAAGTCTCTGTTGCCGGTCACCACATTCTCACTACTCAGGAAGCCCCCTTCTGGGACCTCAGTCCTGGGCATTGTCTCTTCACAGACAATCACTCATCCACAGTAGAGAGAAGAGGGTAAATCTTGGAATTATTGGCTGACTCTTTGTGGGCATCTAAACCTCCCTAAGCAGAATGTCCGCAGCTTTCACTGCATATCCAGAGGGATTTAGTATACACACAAATCTCCAGGCCCTAGCCCATCAGAGGTTAACTGCACTTTGAGATCCTTGGAATAGTGGCTCATACTGTATTAATGATCTTTATGGGAAGGCATTAATTTCATTATTTCAAAAATGCACATTGAGCACTACTGTGTACTAGGTACTGCGCTAAGTATTAGGGATTCAGCATTAGCAGGAGAAGCAGTCCCTACTCTCGTGGAGGTTATAATATTGGAATGAGCTGGCTCAAGGAGACCAGGGTCTGGCACACAACCCTGAATGTGGTCCGTGTCTCCGGTCATTTTAGAAAAATTAAAAAACAACAGCAACAACAAAAAAAACTTGTGCAAGTTTCACAATGGAAGGATCCTTCCATGCATCCATATAGATCCAAAGCATTGCTAAGTTAAAGCAAATATCATGAGAAACATGGAGTCAAAGAAAGCAAACAGACAGAAAGGCACATGAACCTTTTGTATCAGGGAAAACTCATAAAGGACTTTTGGTCTAGGTTTTTGAAAGAGGAGTGTTAAGCTCAAATACTTCTTCAGAAAACTTAAAGAAAACCTGAAGAATTCATCGAAGTACAAATTGAACTAGAGAAACCTTCAATGATGATGTGAGGTGTTTTATCTTGGTTTTACCCCTTCATCTTACAGTGCTAGAAAAGAAAAGCTGCTAGATTTGGGGGAGTGGACAGGTCTCCTCAAACAACCTTGTTCCTTGATCATTTTGATCTCTTAGCCTTTGGTAACTTTATTCTGCGTGGAGAATGGCTGTGGGAAAGGACATAGACCATTATTTCTCTTGATTGAGTCAAATAAACATGCTATTGCAAAATATCAGAAGTTATGAGTCAGAAGTTATGCCAGAGACTATTATATAATAGGTTCCCCTATTTTAAGAAAAAAATATGGTCAAATCCCATTTTAAAAACTAGATTTTGATTTTTTGGCATACTATGCCTTGGGGGATCTGTAGCAAGACACAAAGCCATCATGCCCCACTCATGAACTGTTAAAGAAACTACTGTCCAGGAAAAGAAAATTGAGAGCACGATGATTGTATTTTAGATCAGAGAGACAAGCAATAGAACTAACATGGTTATTTCAGTAAAAACACCTAAGAAATAAGGTGTTTTTATTTCTTACATCACTAGACAAGAGAAGGAAGCTTTTTGACAGGGATATATGGAAATAACACCTTAAAAGACAGATGAGAGAGTTTTGGTTTTGGTGAGAATTATTTGACATACTTCAGAGTAGTCTCATTTTTTTCAAATATTTCCAAAATGTATGCATGCTAATATATTGTAAATATTTTTGAGTCTCCTTATTGGGATAAGAGACATGTTCAGGCACTGAGAAAGCTTAACCTGAGCCCTCTTACCCATCATCAAAGACTCAAAGAGAAGGGAATGGGCACTGGATGACTGAAGAATTCGGATTCTAATGGATAAGAGTCTAACATGATCACCAAAGGTTTGGTTTCTGAACTCCTAATAGAAAAAGCAATTATGATCAGAATTGAGTGAGGGTTCTCTGGGAGGAGTAATGTCAGACCAACCTAATATCTTTAAAAATATAAAGTTATTACATTGGTGGGACAGTGATAGGATAAACTCAGGGAGAAGACAATGAACCCATTGCTTTACAACAGACACGATTCAAAGATTCTCCAACACATTTATGATTTCCTACTGGTTGGTATCTAGGAATATGACAAAATACATAAAATATTATTTTTAGTGAGAGAGATGAAAGGCCCTATATTAAACAACACCAATGTTATTTTAAAAAGTCTTGTGATTATATATATGGTTCTTGCTATTTTTCTTGGAATGACAGGCAAATTGTTTGAGGGCCCATGAAGCGACAGATAGTAAATAGATTGCAGACAGAAATAAAAATATTATCATGTTAACTTACTATTTATAGGCATTTGGAAATTGCACGAAGCATGCATAACAGAAATTTGACATGGATTATCCCCAGAGCTCTTTCCTGTGACCCATCTGGTGGAAATCATCCCAGATATCCTAGAGGTTAGGTGTTTTTGCTGGGAGGAATAACACTACTGGAGTTAAACAAACCAACTATTTGGACACTCCCAGTCTCCCCACATACAATTGCCTCAGCAGTGGAAACATGTGGCCAAAGATCAGAGGAACTCATGTGAAGATGCCTCTAAGTGGTTACTATTCTTGGAACAAATTTACCAACAAAACACATGGATCTTCAATTATCTCTGTTTAAATTTAAGGAGAAGTGCCAACACTGAAGGGTAACCTCAAATAGGAGCCCTCTTTTACACACACATGTGCACATGTACACACACACGATACACACATGATAAATAGCAGGACATAATTTGTTTATTTCTCCAACACTTCTCACTCACCAAACTGTCAGATCCATTACCAAGATGGCTGAAATAAATAAACACAATTGTAATCCTTTGTCACTAGATCACAGAGAAACCATTTCTAGAACCTGAAACCAGACAAGTCCCTGTTAGTGGACAGGGGCATCAAATGGGAGAAATAAGGACTGTTTAAGGCTTGTATTCATTTGAGATGGCACTGGCTTCTGGATCCTTACAATGTGTCTCCCCTCTCCTGAAGGAGAAAATGACTGCTGTGGAGATTAGGATAAAATGCACTTGATTCAGCTTGTTTTTCCTTTGCACCAGAAATTCCATCAAATGCACATGGCCTTGAAAATAGATGCTGGGCTTGGAAAGAAAAAGTAAGTACCTGCAGAGAGACAGAATTCAGAAGCAAGAAGGATCTTCTCTGGGTGGCCACCACTACCAGATTCCATTTTATTTCTAAAATTATGATTTCTGTGTTCATCCATTTGTTCGCATTGGGCTTTCTCATTTTGCATTGTTTTGTTTATTTTGATTTTGTTCTGTAGTCCAATACCAACACACTGAGGAATAGCTTGTAGGCAGTGTTTATGAACAGCTGAAGGCAAGGATCAAGTTAAATAGCACATATATTCCCAGTGAGATTTTCCTCTTTGCATTTATAATCTTCACATTGCTAAATTCCTTAAACTACAATTGATTCTCTCTACAAGAATTGCCAAGACACTGTCAAAGTCAACTTCAAAAAGCTAGAAACATGACTTTTAAACAAATATATGGTGAGCATGTATCAAAGACATATTTAATTCATTAATGAGGAAACCAGCATGTAGGAGAAGCATAAACAAACACACACACACACTCAGTGGGAAAAAAGTTAAAATGTGATTGCAAAGATAGATACAAAACTTTTGTGTCCTACACGGCAATAAAACTGTAACCTTTGGGTTTTGGGGGGTTTTTGTTTTGTTTTGTTTTGTTTTGTTTTTTACCAAATAGAAAGGAGCTGCAACTCTACTTTGCAAAAGTCATTTGTAACTTATCAAACTACCAGTTACAATCTACCTTCATAGAGTAGATGCTTCAGATCCTAGTCAGTGATAAATAGGTAAGTCAAACCAAGATACATTTCCCTAGAGAATGAAATATTCTTGGATGGTTTTGGTAGACAGTGCTTCACTATGAGTTGGCAAGGACGTGCAGTCATCCTTCTGCTTATTTCCAAGTATTGTATGACTTTTCTTCACAGAGCCACACAAAGGCATTCTGTCTACAGTTTAGTGGATGGAGTTTTATGGGTCTTGGTCACTGAAATACCCTTGTAACTTCCCTCAAAGTCCTACATCATAAAAAGCTTCAGCAACCAAAGGAAAATGCTTATGTTTCAAAATGGAACTCTTGAAGGATTTGTCTTTCTAAAAACAAGCTTTTGTCATGCACCCAAGGCAAAGGTGGCCCCCCCTCCACCCAGCACCTCACTTGACTCTAGGGCTGCAATCTGCCGTGGACTGTTGGTCAATGCTCCATTGTGTGCTGAGGTTCTGAGGGGTGTGACCGCCCACAGCTGGCCACAGCTCCTCCATCTACATTTGCTAGCCCACGCTTGCAGCCAGAAAGCCTTTTAGAATGTTGCAACAAACAAAACCAAAAGCCCACAGGCCATCTCAGGCAGAGGAAACCACAGACAGACACACTGTCTTCCACAGGCTCCCAACTCTAGTTGACCCTGTTTGTGTCTAGTATTTTAAGTCTATGACCTTAGCAAAGGTTCAACATGCAGTGCCAACTGAGCAGGCAGAACCAGAAATACAGTTCTTGCCACAGGATTTGGAGGCACAAGAATTCGATTTGAGTTCTGTGTCCACCATGTACACATTATGTAGCTGTACCTGCCCTGAGTCTTGGTTTTTTCATCTGTACAGTGGGAATGATAAGACTTAACTTACTACTCTATAGAATTTGTTTAAGATCAAACAAAAATATGTGTTCAAAGGGCTTGCTGTAGTAAACATAGTTATCCTTATTGTTAAAAGCTACCCCATTCTGGATGCCAACTGTAAAGGGTGCTTTTTATACATTAACTGGGATCACATAAAGAGCCCCACAGCTGTTGGTTATTAGGAGCATGTATGACAAATACTGTCACTTGCATACAATATCTCTTGATCCCTTTCTTCCATGCTAACATAACCTCAATTCTCTTTGCAGTAGCAGTATGCCCAGCTCTGTTCCCTAGACCTTTTTGTAGCTAGGAGAAGCCATGTGACCTGATTCTGGGCAATGAGACCTAAACAGAAATCTTCCACGAAGCCTTTGCCTCTGTGATAATAATGGCAGCAGCCACTCCAGATGGCCTGCTGCTACCATCACATTGCCTGCAGCAGGGAGGTGCAGGTGAGGCTGCAGCTCTGTGGAGCCAGTGGGACCCCACCCCTTTTGAGTTGGGGCAGGAGCTCCTTGGGTGCTGCAGCAGCCACCCAAACCTTGGCTGCAGACCCAGGCCTCCCACTTCAAGGAGCAGGTGGGAGCCCTGCCCTCCTAGGCACAGCTGCATCTGCCCAAACTGCAGCTGCAGACCCAGGCATCCCTGCACTCTTGGGGGCCTGGGAAGGCCCCCGCCCTGCTCTCACAGGCTTGGAAGTGCCCGGTCCCACTGCCTGGTTTCTCCCTGCTGTTGGCACCTGCTCCAATTTTGGATCAAAGTTGGGCCGAGCCCAGGCACCATGAGCAACAGTGGGAGGCAGACAGGTTCCTGGGCAGAAGGGGGTGGGTCCCCAATGAAGCCCCACCTTCAGGCTGGGGAAGACCTGAAGCCTGGGGACCCAGCTTCCAGTCCTGTGGACCAGAGTAGGGGGGTTGTGGTGCTTTTTCCTGGGCCCGCCCATGGCTGCACATGAAGCAATCAGCACACACTTTCCCCTCTGAGGCCCATAAAAGCCCCAGGTGCAGACAGGGCAGAGCAGACGAGGGGACTACCATCTGCAGAGAGGACCTATCCTCTCACCCTCTCTGCTAATAGCAGGAGACATCAGGATGACCAGCTGCATAGAGGAGCTACCCACTCTAGGGCCTCCTCTCTGGTAAGAGCTTCAGAGACGTCCAGAGATGATGGGATGAACTGCCTGCAGAAAGGAGCTTCCCACTCCAGGGTCTCCCCTCTGCTAAGAGCTGAACACTCAATGGGACACTTTGGCTGTGAAAGGAGCTGCTCCTGCAGGTCTTCTGTGAGCTGTTCTATTGCTTAATAAAGTTCCTCTTCATCTTGTTCACCCTCCACTTATCTGCGTACCTCATTCTTCTTGGTTGCAGGATAAGGACTCAGGACCTACCAAATGGCAGAACTAAAAGAGCTATAACATAAACACGGCTGAAATGTGCCCCATGCTCACCACGCTGTGGGTGAAGAGAAGGAGAGAAGAGATGCAGCCACTCAGGGAGCCCAGACCCGGGAGCTCCCCGAGCCTGGGCTGTGACTTCCTCTTGGAGGTCCTGTGGTTTCTGGTGTCGCTGAGCTTCTGAACGCCACCACATTCCCTGGTGCCAGCTGGGGAAGCTGCTTGCCATGCACCTGATCAAGCCACAGCCTCGCAGACAGCCAGTGTCTGTTTCAGCACCCGGAGCTGCCTGCCCCACTGCAGCACCCAGCGTGCCTGACTGTGTGCAGTGGCCAGACCCCAGGCTTGCTCATTCACACACCCCCGCCACTCCCCGCCTGGCTCACCCTTGGCAGGTGTGGAATCCAGGCTGGTAGTGTGAGCCAAGCACAGCCTGCCAGGCCAAGTGAGCAGAACGAGCTGAGCAGGCCTGAGCAAAAGTCAGGCAAAGGCACCACCAGCCACAGAGGTTTCTGGCCAGAAAAGCGACACCCCTAAGATCCCATGACAATAAAAGGAGACTGAGCCAGCTGGTGTGGCCTTTCCCTTTTCTCTTCCTATTTTCCTCCTGCTTGAATACAGAAGGGATGCTTGTTACCATGAAAATGAGGGAAAGACTAAGAGAACTGCACAGACATGGACCCAGCCAGAATGGGGCACAGCTTTGATCTGAACATTGACAACTGCCTATCTTCAAAATTCTTGTTACATAAGAAAAAAAAAACCTGTAGGTTTAAGTCATTCAAGTTGGGTTTTCAATTATTTGCAGCTGAACACAACACTAAGCATACAATGTACATGAAGCAATAAAAGAGCTGTGTCTATGGAAGTTTGATTAGTCAACTAATGCCACCTTCTCTGTGAAATCCCAGAGACTTTGAGTTCTGGTCTCTGGCTTTTCTTTTTTTCTTTTTTTAAATGTTTTTTGTTTTTGAGACAGGGTCTCACTCTGTCACCCAGGTTGGAGTGCAGTGGTGTGTATGATCACGGCTCATTACAGCCTCGAATGAGCAGGTGATCCTGCACCCTAGGAGCAGGTAATCCTCCCACCTCAGTTTCCCAAGCAGCTGGAACTAGAGGCATGCACCACCACGCCCAGCTAATTTTTTATTGTTTGTAGAGACAGGGTTTCACTACATTGTCCAGGCTGGTCTCAAACTCCTGGGCTCAGGGAGTCCTCCTGCCTCAGCCTCCCAAAACGCTGGGATTACAGGCGTGAGCCACCATGCCTGGCTGGTCTCGGGCTTTTCTTATGGAACCACAACAGCCTCTATAACCTTCTCCTCACCAAAAACTTTAAAAGTTATCTTCTAATGGCCAATTCTTCAAAATTAAGCATGTATTTAGTTCCCAAAACTAAGATTGGCTCTTGACATGAAGCAACTGTTTCTAAGCACATTATCCATTATTTCTATAAATCATATAAATACTGTGGAATTTAAAATATTCTGCCATTCAAACTTAATCGATTTATTACATCAAACATTCATTGGATATTTGCTAAGTGACAGGCTTTTTGGAAAGATAGGAATAAAACAAATGGCATTCACAGTCCAAGGAAAAAGATAAACTTAAAAATAAATAATGTCAAAAAGACTGAAAGGAAAACCACCGAAATATTCTTTGTGGTTATCTTGAATAAGAAAGACCCATGGGTGATTTTAATTTTCTTTTTCTGTAATTATCTTTCTTTTTCTGTTATCACATTACTGTGAGAATTAAATTTATTAACACATATATTGTGTTATGGTTAGTGCTTAGTACAAATTAGCTATTAATAACATATTTATATGCTCAATTTTATTAACACATGCTTTTATTAACACATTAATACAGAAATATCCTTTCATTACTCAGGAGTTTTTCAATCAATGAATGAATATATATTTAAATTAATTTTTTTTAATTTGGTATATATACACAATGGAGTACTATTCAGCCTTAAAAAGGGGGGAATGTTGCCATCTGAAATAATATGGGTGAATTTGGAGGACATTATGCTAAGTGAAATAAACCAGGTACAGAAAGACAAATGTTGCATGAACTCACTTTTATATATGGAATCTAATAAACTGGAACTCAAAAAAGTAGAAAGTGAAATGATGATTCCCTGAGACTCGGGGTGGTGGAGACGAATAGGGAGTTGTTGATCAAAGAGTACAAAGTTTCAGATAGACAGGATAAGTAGGTTTTGAGATTTATTGCACAGTAGGGTGACTATAGTAAACAATCACATGTATTTCAAAATAACTAAGAGTATATTTCAAACGTTTTACCCGAAAAAAATGATAGATAAGTGAGGTAAGTGGTATGTTAGTTTACTTGACTTAATCATTCCATGTTATAAACATATATCAAAACATCACATTGTACCAGGTATGGGGTTTCTTCATGGGGTGATGAAAATATTCTGGAATTAGAAACTGGTAATGATTGAACAACTTTGTGAACCTACTAAAAACTGCTGAATTATATATTTTAACAGCATGAATTTTATGATATGTGAATTATATCTCAATTTAAAAATGGATTCTTAGACTGGTTATCTTTTAAATCATATATTATAGGACTAGAGCCCTATAGCATAGTCAACTCTGTATTTTACAAAATTGTAAGGGTTCCTTTTTCACCATAGTTCTCACTTAGATGTTAATAGTCCCTTAAATGGAAATGACATCGTGTTTATATCCACCATGGTTTTTACTGACCTCTGTCTCATGAGTTGTGTTCCCTTCCTTTCACAGTGACATTTGGTGAGCATTTTTACAACTTTCTTCTGGAAGTTCAATAAAGGCCAGGAAATATAAAGCCTAAGATACCTGCTGAAAAATGGTCTCCTAAAATATAGTAATTATTTTGTATTTTTGATTTTGAAGTTGTATAAGTTTTATGGTTTGGGTTTTTTTTTTTGAAAGGGCTAATCCAGCTTCTTTCTTTTTATAGTTATAGGCCCAGAGATTGTAGTGAGGGCAGTAAAACACTCCCACTGCCGGCTGCTGCTGCTGCGAGGCACCTCCCAGGCACAGAGGCAGGTAGAGTAAACAGACTGCCTTATCAAAAGATAAAGCCAGAGGTTTGGCCCAGAGGGAGGCTGAGAAGGGCAGTGCCCGGAAGGTGAGGGTTTGCCCATGATAAACCATATCCTGGGGCCTCTCCCACTCCCCACAAGGGAGGGCCAATTTCATCATGACCACAGCTCCAAAGAATCTTCTTCTATTAGCAAGGCATCTCCAGGGTGAGAGCCGATACTGGAGGCCTGTGGTCCCCTCTGCTGTGTGGTTTTTAGACAACATGTCTTGAGGATCTCAAACATTCAAATACTGGTTTGTCATGTCAAGAAGTTTGCCCCAAGTGCCTTCATTGATGGACAGAGAAGGCATTTACTTCCGGGTTCTTGGGCGGGTAGGGGAGGGAGAGGTTACTTTTCTCCTTGAGCCGTGCGTGGAAAGTTCAATAAGGAATCAGACTCACTTTGCATGAGGGAGTTTGGGGACTCTCTGTCAGGAATTTTTAATTGTCCCAAGCCCTCTGTAAAGCAGGGATGGCCCTTCACCCAGGGTGGGACAGGGCCACACCTACAGTCCAGGAATGGCACATTGTGAGGGACATTTGACTCACTTCATGTAGCAACCTTGTTCTTGAAAAGTTCTGTTTAAATCAAATTGTTCTGGAAGGACTAGCTGCTTAGAAGAATCCAGAACTGTATTCCTTCATAATTGGAAAAACCATGGAGACCCCTATGAATCAGCAATTTGGAAAATTAGAATTATTTTAAGATGTGCTATCACTAAGTCTGTCTGTCTGTATGGGGAGAACGATGAGGGGGATTGAATATCTTTTTTCCTCAATAAACTTGAAGTTGTGTGAGGTCAAAACACTGAGTCTTCCATCATTTCACCTCCAGTCCCCAGCCTAGGGCCTGGGGTATAGTAGAGGTTCCCAGATATGTGCTAAATGAACGAATACATAAAGATTACATTATTTTCCTTAATAGTCAAAATAACCTTTGAGGTATGTGTCATTATCTGTTTACAGGCGAGGAAGCTTTGGCTGTTGTGAATTAGCTAATTTGCTCAAGATCATCCAGTAGATGAGAACTAAGGATGGGATTAAACTCAAGTCTATGAGTTCTGAATCAATGCAAAAAAATGAGGTGTGGAGAGAAGATACTATGCACCCCACCTCCATAATCCTACCACTCAAAGATAACTAAGTTAACCACCGTTCAACTTTTGACATATTGGTATTAATTCACAAAATAGGTTTAAAGTACTTTTTGTCACATAAATTATCTTTTAAGGGTAATAATATAAAGAGATTATATCATCACATATTCCTGTATAGCAGTGCTTCCTGAAGTGTGGTCCAAATATCAGCAGCATCACCATCCCCTGGGAACTTGATAGAAATACAAATTCCTAGACCCCATCCTAGATTTACTGAATCAGAAACTCTGAGGGGGTGGGGAGGAACAGCAATCTGTGTTTTATTTAACAAGCTTTCTGGTTTGAGCCCCACTGATGTATAGTATTTTATCATATACATCTTAGCTCTGACTACTATAACAAAATACTACAGACTGGGTGGCTTGAACAACAGATACTTATTTCTCACAATTCTGGAGGCTAGGAAGTCCAAAATCAAGGTTCCTGGTGAGGACACTCTCCTGGCTTGCAGATGTTTCTTGCTGTATCTTCCCACCTCATATTACAGAAAGAGGAAGAGAGGGAGATGAGGGCTCCACCCCCATTACATCATCTAAACCTAGTTACCTCCCAAAGGCTCCCACTTCTGAACACTATCACATTGGGGGTTAGGGCTTTAACATATGAATGTGGGGGAAACAAAAACAGGCCACTGAGCAGCCCTTAAACAATATTTTTTTTCTTGTAAAAATTGTGGTCATAAACATCCTTATAACCAAACCTTTGGGCATATCTACAATTATTTCTCTAGGATAGATGTAAGAGATATAATTGCTAGGTCAAAGGGTATGGACAATTGTAAACACCCATGATTTTTTTTGCTACAAGATTACAGGGTCAGTGCAAGGTGGACTGTGGTCTGGAACTAATATCGTCTCACTCCACAACTTCCTGATGCCTTTGTGCAGGTGACCTCATCAAAAATATGAACATTTCACAGCAGAATTTGGAGCAGGCTGTGGATATCCAGATGCCTGTGCAGGAAACCATTAGGTCATAAGGAAGGTTTTGAGGCTGAAGAAAATGGAGGAGAAAGATAAGATGAAAATCAGAGAGAGCACCCCATAAATAAGCAATAAGCCGAGGAAGTGATAGCAAATTCAGCTCGCTTGAGGATCAACTGTGATTAAATTTAAATGCAAGGAAAACCTAAAGCAAAATTTAAACCCCACAGTGATGAGGAATTTCATATTAGCACTTGCATTAAAATTCCTTACTTCATACAGATAAGGAAATTATTAAAACACAACATTCCAAACATTATAAATGTTTCCAGAGACATTTGAGTCATTTTATAAAAATAGACTTTTTTTCTTATTACTAAGAGTGGGTATCAAAAGTTAGAAATGGAAACCAAAAACCCCACTCCAGGGCTGGTGATACATGACAAGGGACTTACATGTTCCTCGAGCAAGTCCCTGTTCAGATGAGGGTCATTGTTTGAGGCTCAAATGACAAAGCAAATGAGAGACAGAACAAAACCAAATTGACAATGAGCTTGTGCCCAGCAGATACTAAGAGCTAGACTGTGCTGTCTCTTAGATATCACTTCTGACCTGTAAAAAGTGCTGTTATCCCACAGAACAAAGTTCTATTCACAACTATGTTGCTTCCAGGTGCATGACCTTGGGCCAGATCACTCTCTTAGCCCCCATGTCCTCATTCATGAAGTGAGAACACAGATATCTGCCCTTGTTTATCTCCCAGGATTATGGTGGGCATGAAATAGTAGCTCTGAAAATGCTTCATAAAGAATGGCATACTGGTAGGTATTGCCATTGTAAAAAGTAGACTTGACAAGGCAGTGCCAAGGCTGAGAGATGGGTTTTAGTCTCGATTGTGCCACTAACTAATTTGTGGCTTTGGGTAAGCAACTAAAGTAGATCCTGGTGGTGCCCCCTACCCACCTTCTCTTTATTGGGCTCCTCCCCCAAATGCTAGGTGCTCACAGCTGTCCCCTTCTCCAGAGAATTGCTTCTGGCCAAAGGGAGTTGCCTTGTTTCCTCCCTACCTCCATGCAGCCCACAGCTGGGGGGATGCTGAAAGCAGACCCTCCTGCCTCAAGACATGACTCTACAGTGCTTTTTATACACCAGAGCTCTCCACGCTGATCACACACTCACAGTTCCAGAGGCTGGGAAGTCCAAAAGCAAGGTTGAAACTAAGCTTAGCCCCCGCCCTTGGCTTGTTCCTTCCCCTGCTCTGCTGGCTTCCTTGCTCCTTTTCTCCTGAGAATATCCGGAGTGTCAACTCAATAATTCTCATGCACCTAAATCCTGATATCAGGGTCTGCTTCTAGAAAACCCAATGTAAGACATTACACTTTCTTAGCTTCCTTCTGCTTATTTCTATGGTTTTGCTTCAGAGCAATTCCTCAATTCAAAGAGTTTGAAAGTTCTGGTCACTATTGTGCTCTGTGATTCCTATACCAAGACAAGCATCATCAGTCTCCTGGTTAAACACTCATTTTTATACCAAATGTTGCTCTTTAAAATTACCTTGGTGCTTCTCATATTACTTGCATCTTGATTAGATTCTACTTTTCATACAAAATGGCCCCAAGAAATGACTGGAAAATGACTCTTTCTATATAGGTTATGGGGATTCAATCAGGATGGTGGAAGAAATTGTAAAATTATAAGGAAATAAACACAAACCCTCTTGGAATGCCTGGGGGTTTGCATAGCATTTGGCTGAAGGCAGCTGAATTCTCTTAAAAGCTTAGGGCCTAGATACAAAGAAATGTAAAGTAGTTTACCTAAATAACTTGTTTACAAATGTGGTCCTAAAACCAACCTTTGATCAACTGTGGGTGCATAATTGCTCTCTACTGGGGGGTTGGGGGGTGGCAACCAGGTCAATTACCCTCTAGTGGTGTTTACTCAAGACCTTTGTCATTTAATCTATACTGAATAAATGCAAGCTTCACTGGCTGAACGGGGCCATGGCTGCTACTCTTTACTATACCTTCCTTTGTGTCTGTGAGGGGCCCAGACCCTTAACTGGACTGACAGGCAGAATATCTGTGTCAATGTATGTTATTCATCCATCATTGGGTCAGGGCCTGTGGGACGGACCCCACAATAGGTGAAACACAAGTACAAATGCTCCTCAATTTACAATGGGATTACATCCCAATAAACTCACTGTAAATTGAAAATATTGTAAGTTGATAATGCATTTAATACACTGAACACCATACCTTAGCCCAGGCTACCCTAAACATGTTCAGAACATTTACATTAGCCTACAGTTGAGCAACATCATCTGACACAAAGCCTATTTTATAATCTTTAGAATCTGATATTTATAATAATGTAATATTACAAGAATATCTCATATAATTTATTGAATACAGTACTGAAAGTGAAAACACAATGGTTTTGCACCATTGTAAAGTCAAAAATCATAGGTTCACCATTGTAAGTCAGGGACCATCTATAATCCTTAGCAAATTAACTCAAAAGTCAGTCAGTTTTGTTGAGCCAACCAAGTCATAGCCCTTATTGATTCTTTCCCCAGGAGTGTAAATGAACACCCTGTTCTTTTAGTTTTGTTTATAAAATGCTCTTTCCCCAACCAGGCAGTCTTCTATAGCTTGGATGAAATCCCAGAGGGCCATGTCTGTGAGCACAATAGTGTTGTTACTGGAACCTCCCAGGCTGCAGACATGACTACTGTTTCAGTAGGGAGAGTTTCCCATAGTAACCTTCACATGGGACCTGTTGACAGGAGAAGGCAGGAAAATGGTCTAGTCTGTGGCATTTAATAGAAGTCTTCCCATAATTACCTCTCAGTGGCCTATGATAAACACAATAATCATATCTGAAATGTTAGCACATCACATCATACTTCTAAGGAATTGTTAATACCTAGAAAATATAATTCACTAGCAAGTGTTTCTCTATGCCTTCAAAAATGGACAACATAAGGCTATGAGCTTAGAAGCCTCACTAGATGGCTGTCAGGCAAGTGAATTCCCAAAGTCTCCGAGCTTCCCTGGAGTTTCCCTAGCTGCACAAACATTGGTGCTATACTCTATCCTTAAGCTAAGAACATACAAAATAGAAGAAAATGGCAGGCCGGGCGCGGTGGCTCAAGCCTGTAATCCCAGCACTTTGGGAGGCCGAGACGGGCGGATCACAAGGTCAGGAGATCGAGACCATCCTGGCTAACATGGTGAAACCCCGTCTCTACTAAAAATACAAAAAACTAGCCGGGCGAGGTGGCGGGCGCCTGTAGTCCCAGCTACTCGGGAGGCTGAGGCAGGAGAATGGCGTAAACCCGGGAGGTGGAGCTTGCAGTGAGCTGAGATCCGGCCACTGCACTCCAGCCTGGGTGACAGAGCGAGACTCCGTCTCAAAAAAAAAAAAAAAAAAAAAAGAAAATGGCAAAAAACAATTCTGATTTTTACATTTCTCCTGAACCCCAGAATCATCCCTTTGTTCCCTTCATTCTTCTAACAGGTAACTTGAAATAGACCAAATGGGCAAAGAAAGAGATGATTTTAAAAGCAAAGAAAACCCAGTCTTTGCTTTTAAGTTAGTAATAGTTAAGTTAGAGCAATAAGACAAGGCTAAGATGGACATCATTATGCACATTTCTCAGATATAGAAGTGGAGGCTGGAAGAACTTGACTGATTGGTATGGGGTCACCCAGCTGCCCGAGATACAGCTGAGACTCAAACCCAGACATCTCATTTTTGAAAAATAGATTTTATTGTGTATATTTAAGGTTTATAACATGATGTTAAGAGATAGATATATACAGCCAAATGTTTACTATAATGAAGCAAATTAACATATCATCATCTCACATAGTTACTTTTTAAATGACAAAAGCAGCTATAATCTACTTATTTAACAAAAATCCTTAATACAATTTATTAACTATAGTCCTTATAGTTGTACATTAGATCTCTAGCCTTGTTCATCCTACCTAACTGCTATTATTCAGCCATTAAAAAAGAGATCCTGCCATTTGCCACAAGATGTACAGACCTGGAGGGCATTTTGCTAAATGAAATAAGCCAGGCACAGAAAAACAAATACTGCATGATCTCACTTATGTGTGGAATCTATAAAAAGCAACAAAGGTGAAATATACAGAGTTAGAGAATAAAACAGTGGTTGGTGAAGGGAGGGAGGAGAGGAAATGGGGAGTTTTAGTTCAATGGATATAAAGTAACAAGACTAGATCTCTGATTCTGGGTCAACCCTCTTTCTACTGACTCTAATTGACTGTACAGGAGTGAGGTGTATACTGGCTGTATTCTATGGCTATAGAATAAACTAGATAGAAAAGAGAGACAATCAAAGTCACAAGAAAAATCTAGGGATGACATGGTGGAAGTCTAGAATATGGTTGCTGTGAAGCTATTAAACATCTATATTCGAGGCACCATTTTCTGATCAGTGAGCAAACCAATTCTACCATCCAGGGATTCTATTGTGTATTTCTTTGGGGGAAAAAAAAGAAATGTACTATGTGTTCAACACTGTGCTAAGTGCTGTAAGTAGCTAAAGTATATAAGAGTGTGACCTCAAATAACTTACACTTTTCTTGGAAAGAAGTTTTATAAAACAACTGTAGTTACTAGGAAGAATTCCCACAATAGCCATGCCATCAGCTGCATGATCACATCATTCACAGTAGTATAGAAGACACTTAAGGAAGTTTAGTCCTATTGCAAGGATGGGGGCAAGGAGGGAGCTTGTCAGTTGGCCCAAGTTAAGTAAACTCTTGGAAGAATGTTTAAATTATATGTTACAGATGCTTACCAGGCACATTGTGCCCATGTTATGTGTGCCTGTCAGTGAATACATGCTGAGCTTTTTTCCTGAAGAAATAGGAGCTTCTTGCCTGTTACATCTGTTCAAGAAAATGATCTAAGTTAAAGCAGGCAACCCAAAGTGAAATATCTGAAAAATTGGTGAAAGCAGCTCTAGGGAGGATCAGCTATAGAGGTCTGTATCTGTGCTGTAAGATGTCTGGTTTATGAAGTAACCAGAGGGAACGGATCAACTCCTCCACTCCATTCCACCAACTGAATATTCTACGAGCAATTGTTCTACCAGGTCCTCCATGAAATGGCATCTAAGGACATATTTTTTGCCAAGACATCAGTACATTGGATTTCATTCCTTAGGAGTTTATGCCCCAAGATTTTTTTTTGAAATGCTTCTGTTATTATTTAGACTTAGTTCTGGGGGAAAATAAAAAGAATACAGGAATAGATATTGGCAGAGTAGCACTGACATTGTCTGGAACTTTTTGTGAAGTTTCCTCAGGCCTCTCCCAAGCATCTCTGTGCAAAAGTCACTTTTCTTTTCCTATTCTATCTCCCTCCCTCACTTCTTTAGGTGATAAATAAATGCAGTGAGTGGTTAATAAATATTACCTAAGATGAGTTGGGTCATGGTTCCCATAACCATCACCATAGCTTGCTGATTCCTGCCCCGGAACTTGTTACTGCTCATTCTGACCCAAACAGAATGCCAGTGTCTTCCTCTAGCTTACTCCAAATCCCACTCACTATAAGACCCCAGTCCCAGGCTCATCTTTCAGAAGCATCATGAGACCTAGAGCTAGACAGAAGGGTCTAGACTGTAGAGGATCCCTGGTTCACTACATATGAAGTGGGGCCCTGGTATTTATTAAATATTTTCCAGGTGATTCTGATGACCAGCCAGAGTTGGTAATGACTAGTTTAGCTTTTCCTCGGTGGTTCTCAGTGTGTGATGAGCCATCACCTTCACTGGGAACTTGTTAGAGATGGAAAATTTCAAGTCTCCCCCTTAGACCTACTGAATCAGAAACTATAGAAATGGGAACCAGCAATCTGAGTATTCGCAAGTCCCAGGGGGTTCAAGTCTGTGAACTACTGGTTCATTTCCAAGGTGCCGTCTCTCCAGCCATAGGGGAGTCTATGTTTTAAATGTTCCACAGACATTTGTGATGCCAGCTCAGTCTGGGGAAGCACTTAGCGAAGAAAGCCAAGACCCAGGAAGTTACATGGCATGGCCAAGTTCATAGTCATGTAGTGACCTAACCAAGGTCTAGACAGTTCTAACTGACTCCTGATTCTCAGTTAGAACTCAGGCCTAGTCTGTGCTTTCAGCCTGCGAGGCGTCCAGCTTCTGAGAGCTCTTCCATCTCTAAACTCTCATTAATATTTACTATGCTCTTTATCACTCCTTTGAACTCCAAACCAAATTCTGCCTTGCCTTTCTCATTAACTTTTCTTAAGATTCAAGCTGGGGCAGGGTGTGGCCTCCTAGTACAAGGCATGCTGTCAATATTTGTCTTCTATGAGCTCTTTGGGCAAAGCAGCTATCCCAACTCCCACTTTCCCACCCCTGCTCCTGTCCTTATCACAGCAGTGAGCAGTCTGTTTGCCTATCTCTCCCCCTCTAGTTGAGAACAGAAGGCTTAATATTAACAGAATGAATTGAATACACCTGTCTATCAGTCGGCTTTAATTATAATTAAATAGTGTTATCAGTACTGCTTTACTTTTTATGGCTGAATAATTTTCCATTGTATGGATAGACCATATTTTGTTTATCCATTCATCCACTGATGAATATTTGGGTTGTTTCTACCTCTTGGCTATGGCGAATGGTGCTACTATGCACATGCATGTACAAGTATTTGTTTCTGTCCCTACTTTCAATTCTTTTGGTAGCCTACACAATTTTAAACATAGGGTGGATACATGTTTTGGTGGGTGATAAGGGATAGTAGGCACCTATTTCACCAGAGGGGTGGCCCCCAATGGACAATGCAGTGTCATGCTTACCTTCACAAACACAGTCACATATTTTGTCCTCTTTTGGGGTCTCACATCATTATTCTTTTGTAAAAACCCAAATAGCTATAGTGGAGAAGTTGCGGGGACTCTAACTCAAAGGTGGGGACCCAGAGCAGCTTTCAATTTACATGAGTGACTCATTCCTGATGAAGGACTTCCACAAAACTAGCACAGTGTCAAGGGAAGGGTTTTTTGCTTCCTCTACTTAATTATAACTTCCAGTTTTTTAGGAAGGAGAAAAAGATTATTATTAGTGTGAAAAAGCCCCAGATATTAGACAGCAGCTCAGAAAATATGTTCTGAGAATAGTTTTCATGACTGAGAAAATGAATTTCCATTTAACATGACTGTTAACTGAAGAATTCCAGTCTTAGGCCCATGTACCCAGCTGTGGTAAATAAAAATTTCCCTAGTTTTGGGGTGTGTAAAGAAAACACGGCTTATCTCCAGTGGCTACCAAAAGGAAACAAACACAAAAAGAAATGGAAGCTGTGAAATGCTAACATCTCTTCAGAGACTTGGAGCCATTTCCAGAAGCCTGGGCTTCTCTTTGTAGTCTGGTTGCTATGGCTCTGTCTTCGTTACTGCAAAATACTGTCTGATATACTCTGGTAAGTGGTTACATGAAAGAGTGATAACCACAGAGGTGCTGGCAGATCCCTATCTTTCAGGTTCTCCTCTCAGCCTGAAGCTTTCTGACAAAATCCTTCCTCCCAGCTTCTTATTGCTTCTGGAGCTCCCAGTAATTAAAGAGACACAGGAAGAAATCACAGAAAATGCCACTCAGAAGGAATCAAAGAAAATAACACTCAGAACACATCAGCCAGTTCTCTGCTGAAGCTGTCAGGGGTTGTGTGTGGCAGGAATACCAAGCTGAAGGTGGGCTGAATTTTGATTTAAAAGAAGTTTAGACCTTGCAAATATTCTGTCTGGATAGCACACATTGTGGGTTAAGATGTGTGAGAGTCTCCAGTCTTCAGATGCAAGTTGAGCTCATTATGTTCGATGTGAATCTGCATGTTAAAAGGAGACTCGTTGCTGTGGGCAGTAATGCAGGGAGCTTCTTGAAATTGCCTTTGCGAAAATTATATCAGTGAGAAAAGTTTTAACAGTGAGCTGAGCTAACCCACCCCACATTTTGCCTTTCTCTTAATTACTCCTGGGCTTTTGGACCAAGCTGATTTTGAGAGACATTTAGGCTATAGTTTAAATGATGAAAAGCCTCCCATAAAACTGAATCGCTTTTGTAACGCTAATGGGAGGCCATCAGGCTGCAGGGAGGAGAGGAGCCTGAGTTCTGCTAAGATGCAAACATGAACCATAGACAGCCATTATTCCAGAGGTTATAAGATATGCAATTTCCCCAATTACTCCTGCAAATAACATCACTATTGTAGAACTTAAGATTGGCCTTTTGAGATATCTTTTCAGGCTTTTTGTATGTCTGACACCCATGGCTCCACCTGGACCCTCCAACCCTGCTCCTGTGGTCCCACCCAGAAGCGATTCAGCACACAGGAGAACAGCTGCAACTGGCTATGATTTCATCTCTGCTCCAACCAACCAGCTGCAAGCCTAGCCACCCCCACTCCTTCCCCCAAAGTTGCCTTTGAGGAACCCCTAACTTGTGAGCTTTGGAGAATGATTGGAGTACTGACTCCATCTCCCATGTGGTATGGCCAGCCTGTCTATTAAACTCTTTGCTACAATACCATGGTCTTTCTTTGTGCAGGGGCAGGAAAGAACCCCTTGGGCCATTACATCCTAAGAAAACATTAAGAGTATCGTGGCTAACCGCTGTCTTCTCTCTGAAGCCTCTTCTCGTCTATGAATGGATCTGTGACCATTTCTGCTTTGGCCTCCTTCTGAAACCGCCTTTGCAAACATCATGACAGTGAGAGAAGTCTAGAATGGCTGACTCCATCTTGCTTCTAGCCTCACAATCTGGCTATTCTTGCTCATTCCTGGGCATAGGCCAAGCTAACCATGGGAGGAATTTAGTTTACAGTTTAACTTTGAAGCAAGGATGATAATAGTCCCTCCCAGACCCCCTCCTTGTTCAGGGACTAAAACTACTTTTGTAAAACTAATACAGGGCCACAAGATTAGGATTATGGGAGAGGCCTGAATTCTGCTGAGATATAGGTATAAACGATAACCAGCCATTGTTCCCTAACTTGCTATTTTATTTTTATTTTTTAAAGAGACAGGGTCTCACTATATTGCTCAGGCTGGCCTTGAACTGCTGAGCTCAAGAGATTCTCACACCTCAGCCTCCCAAAGTGTTGGAATTACAGATGCAAGCCACCATGCCCAGCCTCCTAGCTTGCTTTTCTGTAATCCCTTACTACTCAGGAGTCATATGGCAGAAATTACAAGATTTGTGACTTCCCCAATTGCTCCTGTAGATAACATCACTGTTGTAGAATCTAAGATTGGTCTTTTGAGATGGTTTTCAGATTTTTGTATTCTGACAACCAACTGACTCTACCCCAACCCATGACTCATGACTCAATCAGTCCTGTGGCCCCCACCCAGAGGCTGAGTCAGCAGATAAGGATTGTTTTCCACACCCCTACAATCTCTTTCCTAACCAATCTGCATGCCCAATCCTTAGCCCCCTGCCTGCCAAACTATCCTTGAAAAACCCTACCTTCCAAGCTTTTGGGGAAGCTAATTTGAGTACTAAACTCTTGTTCTTCCACTTAGCTGGCCCTGTGATTATTAAAGTCTTTCTCTACTGCAATACCACTCTCTCAGTGAATTGGTTTTATCTGTGCAGTAGGCCAGAAGAACCCATCAGGTGATTGTACTTTCCTTCTTTCCCAGTGAAAAAGGGGTTCCTCATCCAGTCCTTGGGCCCCCAAGAAGCTTCCCTCTTTTTGTAAATCAGTTTTATTGTAGTATAATTTGTGTACAGTAAATGGTATCCATTTAAAGTATACAATTTGCTGAGTTTTGACATCCGTGAAACCACTGCCATGATCAAGATACAATATTTCCATCACCTCCAAAAGTTTCCTTGTGCCTCTTTGCTGTTCATTCCTTTCTCTCTGCTTCTAACCTTAGGCAACCACTGATCTCCTTTCTGTCACTATAAGTTAGTTCACATTTTCTAGAATTTCATGTAAGTGTACTTATGTAGTACGTACTCTTTTATGTCTGGCTTTTTTACACAGCATAATGATTTTACAAGTCATCCATTTTGTGGGTAGTGGCAGTTGATTGTGCCTTTTCATTACTGAGTTGTATTCCATTGTATGGATGCACCAGTTTTTGTTTAAGCATTTTCATGATGGTCGAGTTGTTTCTAGTTTGTGACTATTGTTTCTCCTCTATAATTGCTTTCCCTCTTCTGCCTCTACCCCTTAATACAGAGATATGCTCAAGTCTCTTTCATTTAAAAAAATACTTTCTTGACCCAGCAACTTTAGGTGCTCAGTCTCAGGACAGTTTGGGATTTTCTAGTGTATTCTGGGGATTTCTAGGCATAAATTCTGAGTAAACCTGGCAGGTAAATTCAAGTGGTCTGTTGCAGTCATGGGACAAGATTATCTTTCCAGATATAGTCTATCTAATCTGGACATTTCTCAGAGCTGGCCCACAGTCTCTGGAAGTGGCTGCCTCAGACTGGCATCCCCCTGGGTTATTTTTCTTCCTCTTTCTGGACCGAATAACCATTCTGTGCCCCAGTTTATCCCCTGGAAATCAGGAAGGATCTTTACTTATAATTATTTAAAATTATAACTAAGTTAAAATTAGTGAACCAGGTAAAAATCAAAGAATATTGTCATGGATGGTTTATTACTCCATTCTCACACTGCTATAAAGAAGTAGCTGAGACTGACTAATTTATAAAGGAAAGAGGTTTAATTGACTCACAGTTACACATGACTGAGGAGGCCTCAGGAAACTTACAATCATGATGGAAGGTGAAGGAGAAGCAAGTACCTCTTCACAAGGCAGCAGAAGAGAGAGAAAAGCTTAGGGGAAACTGCCATTTATAAAACCATCAGATCTCCTGAGAACTCACTATCATGAGAACAGTGTCAGGCCTCTGAGCCCAAGCCAAGCCATTGCATCCCCTGTGACTTGCACGTCCGCCCGCCCAGATGGCCTGAAGTAACTGAAGAATCACAAAAGAAGTGCAAATGCCCTGCCCTGCCTTAACTGATGACATTCCACCACAAAAGAAGTGAAAATGGCCAGTCCCTGACTTGAGTGATGACATTACCTTGTGAAAGTCCTTTTCCTGGCTCATCTCGGCTCAAAAAGCTCCCCCACTGAGCACCTTTTGACCTCCACTCCTGCCCACCAGAGGACAACCCCGTTTGACTGTAATTTTCCTTTACCTACCCAAATCCTATAAAACAGCCCCACCCTTATCTCCCTTCGCTGATTCCTTTTTCGGACTCAGCCCACCTGCCCCCAGGTGAAATAAACAGCCATGTTGCTCACACAAAGCCTGTTCGGTGGTCTTTTCACACAGACGCGCATGACAAACAGCATGGGGGAAAATGCCGCCATGATCCCATCATTTACCAGGTCCTTCCTCAACAAGTAGGAATTATCAGGATTACAATTCGAGACGAGATTTGGGTGGGGTCACAGTCAAACCATATCATTCCACCCCTGGACCCTCTCAAATCTCATGTTCTCATATTTCAAAACAGAATCAGACCTTCCCAACAGTCCCCCAAAGTCTTATATCACTCCAGCATTAATCCAAAAGTCCAAGTCTAAGGTCTCACCTGAGATAATGCAAGTTCCTTCCTCCTAGGAGACTGTAAAATCAAAAGTAAGTTAGTTACTTCCTAGATGCAATGGGGGTATAGGCATTGGATAAATGCTCCCGTTCCAAATGGAAGAAATTGGCCAAAACAAAGGGTCTACAGGCCCCATGCAAGTCTGAAACCCAGTGGGGCAGTCACTTTTTTTTTTTTTTTTTTTTGAGATGGAGTTTTGCTCTTGTTGCCCTGGTGGAGTGCAATGGCACAATCTCGGCTCACCACAACCTCTGCCTCCTGGCTTCAAGCGATTCTCCTGCCTCAGCCTCCCGAATAGCTGGGATTACAGGCATGCACCACCAAGCCCAGCCAATATTCTAATTTTTTTTAGTAGAGACAGGGTTTCTCCATGTTGGTCAGGTTAGTCTCAAACTCCTGACCTCAGGTGATCCACCCACCTTGGCCTCCAAAAGTACTGGGATTACAGGTGTGAGCCACTGCACATGGCCAGGGCAGTCAAATCCTAAAGCTCCAAAATGATCTCCTTTGATTCCATGATGATGATGATGATGATGATGATCACTAATCAAGGAGTCTTCCTCTTTGTTGTGTCTCTGTGGTAGAATAAAGGCCCCCCAAAATGACCATATCTTAATCTCTGAAACCTGTGAATATGTTGCTTTACTTGAGAAATTGGACTTCACAGATGTGGTTAAGGTTCTTGAGATGGGAACATTATCCTGGATTACCTTGGCGGTGGGCCTGATGTACCACAAGGATCCTTATAAAAAGTGGGGATTGAAAGATGTTATGCTTTGCAGATGGAGGAAGGGGCCACAAACCAAGGAATGCCAGCAGCCTTTAGAAACTGAAAAGGGCAAGGAAATGGATTATCTCCTAGAGCCTCCAGAAGGAACCAGACCTGCTGACACTTTTATTTTAGCCTAGTGAAAGCCATTTCAGGTTTGACCTCCAGAACCGTAAGATAACAAATGTATTCTGTTGTAAGCCACTAAGTATGTCGTAATTTGTTATGGCAAAAAGAGGAAACTGAGTCTCTAAGTCAAAGCCAGTGCAATTGGCTAGGATTCCAATTTCTGAATCCTTGGTCACAACTATTATGAGTTCCCAGAGGAGATACAAAGAGAGGACACTCCAAGCAAATCAACGATGTTTTTACTAACTACAACCATGGTCCCATGTTTGTAGGTGGACACTGTGGCTTTTGGTGAGCTTTGGTGAGCCTTTTAACTGTGGGCTGAGTAACCTTGAAAATGAGGGTATAAAGCAATCTGTGGAAAACTGGCCTTTCAAGGGTCCTGCTTTGCCTATAGTTTTGACTTTTTATTTTCACCTGCTGAGAATTAGGTAATTCAAATAGAGACACTTGGGCGACAAATGGTGTTTGACTGCGCTCCCCCAAAGTCAAGCCTTAGAGTAATTTAATATATTGCTGCCACTTTACTCTGAATAGTATTCCTGGGTAGAAAGTCTTTTGGGGCCCTAGATTACTATTAATGTACCTTAACCCTTGTGTTGACAACATTTACTTGGATATAATTCATGGATGGATCATGGATGCTCTCCAGAGAAAATGCTAAACACAAACAGGATTGTATTGGTTTCCATATACTTAATTTCTTGCTGACCTAATCAATATGGGTTGAATATAGACCGATGATATACAGTTTGAAGTGTATTTTTTGATATTTTTCAAGAACCCATGTGCCAAATATAAGCATTTAGAAAAACTCTTAGCAAATGGAATGTAGAGTACCACATGCTTAGTATGCAGCAAGCTGACAGCCACACTAGCATGGTCATTTATTGCTTATTGAATTTACTCAGATCATCTTTGAGTCCAATGCCATGCACACAGTAGGTTCTTCATCAATAGTTGTCCAAGTAAATTTAAACTTAAAATTTAAAAAATAAATTTAAAAAATATACATGACTCCATTATATTTTGGGTTTATACATGGGGAAACTGCAAAATAAGCATAACTAAATACCTGAATTTCCAGGCACTCTGCAGATCAGAAGGCCCATGTCCATTTGATCAAAGTCCGGGGGATACACAATGGTAAGTGCAAGATGTATCAGTTCACCAGTGAAACTCCAGATGGCTTTCCTTCCCACTTCATCATGTCACATCAATATGGTAGCTTGTGAGTTGCTTGATATATTCACAGTTGACATCCTATAGTCTTCAGCTCTAGTAATTTAAATTATTGTACTTTATTTTGACTACTCAGAATTGTCTCCTGAATTAAATCAACAAACACAAGCATATTTATACACACACACACTTATATGAAAGTATGAGTTGGCCGGGCACGGTGGCTCACGCCTGTAATCCCAGCACTTTGGGAGGCCAAGGCGGGCGGATCATGAGGTCAGGAGATTGAGACCATCCTGGCAAACACGGTGAAACCCCATCTCTACTAAAAATACAAAAAAAAAAAAAATTAGCCGGGCATGGTGGCGGGTGCCTGTAGTCCCAGCTACTCGGAAGGCTGAGGCAGGAGAATGGCGTGAACCCGGGAGGCGGAGCTTGCAGTGAGCCCAGATCGCGCCACTGAACTCCAGCCTGGGTGACAAAGCGAGACTCCATCTCAAAACAACAACAACAAAAAAGTATGAGTTTACAATGTAGTTGGAAAATTAAAATATAGGCAGAAAAATATTACAGAGTAAAATATAATGTCAAGTGAGTAAAACAGATAATGTAGTTATAAAATAAAGATAATATTTTTAAAGGTCAAATTACAATGATTTGGCCACAAGCCTTTTAAAAATATATATTGAGGCCGGGCGCGGTGGCTCAAGCCTGTAATCCCAGCACTTTGGGAGGCCGAGACGGGCGGATCACAAGGTCAGGAGATCGAGACCATCCTGGCTAACACGGTGAAACCCCGTCTCTACTAAAAAATACAAAAAACTAGCCGGGCGCAGTGGCGGGCGCCTGTAGTCCCAGCTACTCGGGAGGCTGAGGCAGGAGAATGGCGTGAACCCGGGAGGCGGAGCTTGCAGTGAGCTGAGATCCGGCCACTGCACTCCAGCCTGGGCGGCAGAGCGAGACTCCGTCTCAAAAAAAAAAAAAAAAAAAAAAAAAAAA
>NC_037689.1:34774073-34818936 GCF_003255815.1 Theropithecus gelada
CCTGGGCGGCAGAGCGAGACTCCGTCTAAAAAAAAAAAAAAAAAAATATATATATATATATATATATATATATTGAGCTTTAATTCATATGCCATACAATTCACTTAAAGTTGCAATTCAATAATTTTTAGTGTATTCAGAGGGTTGTGCAACCATCACCACTATCAATTTTCAAATAGTTCATCAACCTTAAAAGAAACCTTCTACTCATTAGCAGTCACTCCCATTTTCTCTTGACCCTTCACTCCCACCCCAGCCCATCACAAATCTACTTTCAAGTTCTATAGATTTTCCTGTTCTGGGCATTTCATAGTAATAGGATCATATGACATGTGGGGATTTGTGTCTGACATCTTTTCCTTAGCATAATGTTTTCAAGGTCCATCCATATTATAGGATGTATCAAACCTTCATCCCATTTTTCTTTATTTTTTCTTTGAGATGGAGTCTCGCTCTGTTGCCCAGGCTAGAGTGCAGCGGCATGAATTTGGCTCACTGCAACCTCCGCCTCCCGGGTTCAAGCAATTTTCCTGCCTCAGCCTCCTGAGTAGCTAGGATTACAGGTGTATGCCACCACGCACAGCTAATTTTTTGTATTTTTAGTAGAGATGGGGTTTCACCGTGTTAGCCAGGATGGTGTTGATCTCCTGACCTCATGATCAACCCAGCTCGGCCTCCCAAAGTGCTGGGATTACAGGTGTGAGCCACCGAGCCCAGCTCTGTTTTTTGCCCTAATATTATCTCATTGTATAAATAGACCACGTTTTGTTTATCCATTCATCAGTTGTCAGACATTTGGGATGTTTTTACTTTTTGGCTATTGTGAATAATGCTATTAATATTTGTGTACAGGTTTTTGTGTGGACATATGTTTTCATTTTGCTAGTGTGTATCTAGGAGTGGAATTGTTGAGTCACATGGTAACTCTATGTTTAACATTTTGAGGAACTGCCAGATTGTTTTTCCAAAGCAGTTGTATTATTTTACATTTCAACTAACAGCATAGGAGGCTTCCAATTTTCCACATTTTTGTCAACACTTGTTATTGTCAGTCTTTTTATGATAGTCACCCTAGTATAAGTAAAGTGGTATCTCAGTATGGTTGGTCATGAACTTTTTGATAGGTCCAGGGGTGCAGGAAAAGGATTTAATGGAGGAAAAGATCAAGAGCAAAGGCATAGAGGTAGGAACTCCCTGCCTGCTCCCAGCATGTTAATTTCACCTGTTGAAGGCAAGTCATTTTGGTTTGCACAGAAAATGTGTGTCGGAAAATAGTGGAGAATGAAACTAGAAAACTCCCTCAGAGGCAAAACTGCATATATATAAATGCAGGGTGCTGCAGGCTGGGTTACTGTATGCAGGAAACAGTAGAGACCTTGAAGGGTGTTCTTTAATAAAAATCTTGCTTTAGGAAAATTAATTTGGATATGCAGAACTTTGAGGACAGGAGAGAGAGAGACAGATGCTGGATGCATTGCATTGGGGTACTGGTTTTGCACAAGGGATGACAAATGGAAACCAAGGAAACCCTTGGAGTTCCAGCTGGGACTCTGGGAGAATTCTGGTCTCCTAAGACAAAGAAGTCAAGAAGAACAGCTGTTTCGTGGGGTGGATAAAAGACAGAGCAATTTTCATATTAGAAATTTCAAGTCTGAGGGTGTTTTTGACAGCAGGAGGCCTGGAACTTGGAGAACGGTATCGGTCAGAACAGAGGTTGACTGCCTGCTTTACTAAGGTCCATGAGCTAGAGAATAGTTTTCACATTGTCAAGTGGTTGGGGAAAAAAATCCAAAGAATAATATATTGTGACAAGTGAAAATTACATGAAATTGGAATTTTAGTGTTCATAAAGTTTATTGGAACACAGCCATGTCCATTCATTGACGTATGGTCTTTGGCTGATTTCATGCTGCAATAGGAGAGTTGAGTGGTTGCAATAGACTGCATGGCCTGCAAAGCCTGACAAATTTACTCTCTGGTCTTTTACAGAGAGAGTTTGTTGGCCCCTGGATTAGAGACAAATTTTGGAGGTACAGCCTCCCAATTGTGATTCTTAAACCTGAAAGGGTGAGAGTGATCCAAATTAACAGTGTATAGAAAAAAGGAGCCAGGGCCAGTCCTTGGGGCTGCTTATGTTTGGGGACCAGAGAGAGGTAAAAGAATCAGTGAAGATAGTAAATAAGTTGAAATAAACCTCAATTTAGTTAAACATGTCAATTCCCAGACTATTTTATTGCTTGGTACTTAAAACACACTCCCAAGAGGAAGATTAATTAATAAAGCTGCAACGTGGGATAGCTATCCAGCTGGAAGCAGCACAGGCCCCTAACAAGGTTTGTTTTTGGCAAATTCCTACCTCCAGTCTTCTTTTCTCCCACAATAGGGTGAAGCATCCCATTCCTGCCTTATCCCCGGAAGGCCCGGCTTCAGACATTTGTATCAGAAAGAGGTATGAGGCAGAATGTTCCACTAGGTAAACTGTTGATAAAAGATCAAGTGCAATTCCTGCCCTAGGATTTGGACTTGAATAAGGGGACTCTCAAGACACTGAGGAATGACTCTCAATTCTGGAAAGTGTAGGCACTTGGAAAAGGGCAGAGAGTTGTGTGAGAATATGGAGGAGGATGATTCTTGGACGGTCCCTCCGATCAGGCCAGTTGTATGTGCTACGTATGTACGGGTTGGACCCACACCGTTGTCCAGTGATCTTGGATAAGTTACTTAAATGTTCTCTTTTGGTAACTTATCTGGAATTAAGGAATAAATTCTAAGCAACTTTTAAATAAGAAGCATAAAAGCATTTGAGTCTTCAGATTTGCTTAATTGATCACTGCAGACTGGCTGTGTCAATAACAATGACGTTTAGAGGAAAAGGTGAAATTAGTTTCTTTTTCTTTTCTTGGACTTAGCTCCAGGAGTAGGGAACAGGAAGCCATTCCCAGAAGTTGCTTTCCCCTCCCACCCCTGAGTACGCGGCAGGGCCAACAGATGTGGCTGAATGCCCAGGCCCAGGGCCATGAGTACTAACCTATGCCCTGGAAAGCAGGAAACACATTGTCTTCATGTACTCTGCAATTTGGGAGCAAACACCAGCAGCTCTTGCAGGGGGCCTTTGTGGGCCCAAATTCAGTGGACTGCCTGCTCTCTCTCACCACTGCTCCACCTTTTGTTTGTCTGAACGTGGGGAAAACGAAAACACACACACACACACACACACACACACTCCAAGCACTTTTACTTTTCCTCACTCAACAACAATGCAGAAAACTTCTGTGATCAAATATGTGTGGGGGAGTGGGTGCGGGGGGCGGGGTGGGGGTGGGGAGGCGTTTCTGTACACATCAAGGAGCAGATACCAGCTGCATGTCCTCTAATTCAGTTCTGACACTCTCTACCCAGAGAGTGTCAGATCCCACAGGTTGAGGACTCAGTCCGCAAGACTGTCCCCACCCCCACTTACGATACCAATTAAAAGCTGCAGGTTATTTTTCCTGTGCTTCTGACCGACTGACTATAATCAGGTTGCCCACAATCCCCCTTTCTTGGGTTCAATTAATTTGCTGGAGTTGCTCACAGAACTCGGAAAAACACTTACGTTTACTCATGCATTATAAAAGACATTACAAAGGATACAGATGAAGAGATGTCTAGGGCACGGTATGAGGGAAGGGGTGCAGAGCTTTGATATCCTCCCTGGGCACCACCCTCCAGGAACCTCTACATGGTCAGCTATCTGGAAGCTCTCTGAATCCTGTCTTTTTTGGGTTTTTCTAGAAGCTTTATTACTTAGGCATGATTGATCAAACCATTGGCCATTGGTGATACACTCAACATCTCCTCTCCCTTCCCTGGAGATTGGGAGTGGTGCTAAAAGTTAGTCTTTCTGGGTGACAAACCCCCATCCTGAAGCTGCCTAGGGGCTGCCTGCTATCAGTCAACTCATTAGGGTACAAAAAGACAACGTTTTAGAATTTCTAAGGAATTTAGGATTTGTATGCCAGGAAACAGGGTCAAAGACCAAATAGATACCACAATATCACAATTTGCTTGTTTTTTGTTTCAGCTTGGGATCAGCCTTATTTTTAATACGCAGATGCTCTCCTACACAGGAGCTCCTTTCTTATTAGGGACCTTTGAGCTTCCTTTTCAGATCCCCCTAATGCCATGGAATTGTAGCTGGAACATCCACTCCACTTCCTACTGACTGGCTCCTGACATTTCTCAGTCCCCAAATATCTCACCTTCTCCCAAAAGCCTGAATTTTTGTTTTCTTCACTCAATTTCTGTTTATAATGGCGTTTGTCAGATTTTCATATATCAACATCCTTCTTAATAGTGAGAACATTTTAGGCATTCACATTCTAATATAGATCCACTCAATCAGATTGCTTTCCACTTAGCTGAAACAATCATATAGAGGAAAGGAAGTTTCTATTGCAGGAGACAGAAGACAAGATGATTCTAGAACATGAAATATTGGTAATGGCTCATCAGGATGGGGTGCTTGTGGGAGTGATAGGAAAGCCTGGGAGCCCTGGGAAACCTGATAATCCCAAAAGAAAGGCAAAAGAACATGGCAAAGGAGCATAGGAAAGGAACTTGTTGACCCACACCTGTGCTGCACTATCTGTAAGAGTAGTTCTGCGACAGCACCATGCAGAGGAAACTCCTTTAATCCACTTCTTCACCTGCTCCTCCTCCCCTTGTTTTCTTATTTTCCCTCTGCCTCAGTAGAGTGAGTCAAAGTGGAGTCCTTTGAAATGTACTTTGGCCCTAGAGTCCTATAGATTCGTGTTCACATTTTGAACAAGTTACTAAATCACTCTGAACCCTAGTTTGTACATCTACAAAACGGGGGATCTACCCTGATGGGGTGCTGTGAGAATTAAGTGGAATAATACACGTAAAGGCATCTGCACAAGTTATTTTCTTCTCTGAAAGCACTGACTGGAGCTGCTCAGGAAGTACCAACTGGTGCCAGTTCCCCCATGAAGTATGTGTGTGATAAATTATCCTGCATATCTATATGCACACACCCATACTCACTTAGCTTATCCAAAAAACTAGAAGAAGCATAGAGGAAAAACATTAGCAGACTTTGCTTGGGGGAAATCAGACCTTGGATTCCCCTGCCCCCCACCCCCAACCTCACCAAATTAGTATATCCTCAGGTTTCATCTAAGTGTGCACCCATGGCAAATCTACTGTTTACTGGTAGTTAATGGAAATAATGCTTCAATGCCCATCCAATATGGGGCCACCAAAACTTTCATAATACAATGCGGTTGCTGACCTGGAAATGATCTCAGCAAGCATCTGCTCTGCTAACCATCAAACCCTCCCACTTCCTTCTATGTATAGGAAAATGGAGGCACAGAGAATTTAAGTGCTTATAGAAGGTAATAGTTGAGAAAAAACTAGGACTAGAACTGAAGGCACCTTGACTCATGATCCAAACTATCTTTCTACCACTCCTGGTTGAGTTCATGAATGTAAAAAGAGACTTTGTTAAAAAAAAAAAAAAAAATTAAATATATAACACCTTGCAAGATGTTAACCACCATTACTTATTGTTCTAATTATAAATTATCCATCCTTCTAGATGCTTCTGCAGGGATCTTGGCAAGTCATTTCTGATCCTGTCCTATGAAATAATCTCTCAGAGACTCAAGGAAGCTCCAGAGGCTACATCTGGAGAGATATAAGGGGGAAACTGAGCAAAGAGGAGGCAGTGGAACGTAATTTTGCAGGCAGAAATTTAAAAATATATATTTAGTGCAAACTCTACTTCTGTGTGATTTTCTGTTTGTTTTAAACCAAGAAAAAACATCATATTCTTGATTGCAAGGAATTTTTTAACAGAATAAGAGGCCATGAATTCCTATGAGCCACCCTGCCTAACAAAGCCAGAAAACCCCCTGGGTTAAAGGATGCAAGTTAAAGATTACAGGTCAAAACATTTTAAAAGCAGTGACAATGCAAACTTTATATAACAAATGACAAAGATATATAACTATATAATAATAAAGAAATAGCTATATAAAAAGAGCTAGGTAGATGATGGATAAATGGATGGGAAAGAAGGAAGGAAAGAGGGGAGGAAGGAGGGAGGGAAGGAAGAAAGGAAAGAAGGTAAGGAAGAAAAAGGCCTAAATGCTGTAGTTGATCTCTGGTGGCAAGCAATTTTAGTTTTCTAACTTTTGCTTCTCTGCATTTTACAAATTCTCGTACTTTCTTAAACAACAACAAGAATAACACCCACCCTAATCATCAATGTTATTTGCTAAAAGGGTTGACAATGACAAAAACAAACCCCTTGAAATTTCCAGTTCTCCTTTCCAGTAAATCTGCTTTCGCTTGGGCCCCTCCGCATTCCTCATCCACATCAAGGATTCAAGAAATTCCACTCAATTGAAGTCCAGATCACATCTAAGACTTATCGTTCCACATTTAAACCTTTCTCTGATCCCTTCAGTGACTTTGCCTTGCTTGCGAGAAAATGACAACCGACTCACTGTTTCATTTTCCCTTCCATTCAGCCACAGCAATCCAGGGCCCTATTCCGTCGTTTGCTTTTCATCGATAGTGCTTCCAATTCACCCATGTGAAAACATCTTTGCAATTACAGCCTTCACTCAGTGTCCCCAGGTTAACTTCAGGACCCTGATTGAAGAATCTGAAACCACTTGACAAACTAATTTGAATTGCAAACAGCTACCAACACAAATCCAAACCGTTTCTTTTAGCTCTGGGAAACTAGCTGTTTTGATGTGTTAATCATTTAGCTAGCAAGATAACTTAGTTCATCGTTTTATCTACGAATTACTTAACAAAATTCCTTTTAGTACTCTTAAGGCTAAAATACTGTTTGTGATATATATCTCAGCTACTACAAATGTCATGAAATAAAAATAAGCTTTGAATCCAAAGATTGTGAAAACAGGAAAATAAAGGTTTTAGTGATATTGGGATCTAGTTTATTTTAAAATCCAGATCTAAGAAGGCTACTTACACTGGGAAAAATGTGTTACCCAGCATGTTCTGGAAAATTCCTTTTAGGGCCTTGGAAACATTTAGGTGGGATTGTAGGAATCTCTGAGAAGTATGAACTGTATTTTTTTAAACTTCTCTAGAGTTTATGACATTTGTGTTTAATTTTGTTTGGTTTCAGAGAGCGAAACATCAGCTATTTAAAATTTTTAAACATGTCTTTTTATCTCTGATATGTGCTAGGAACTGTGCTGTTATTACAGGGAAATTAACATTGAGTAAGACTTGGCACAGTGAATGGCACATTGTAGAGAGAAAATAAATATTCAATTAATGAATCACAGAAATCTGATATTATTCATGTACAACTGAAAGTGTTTCCTGGCCGTATTTAGTAGTAAGATTTTAAGATTTATGTACCAGGTTCCTAGAGGCCTAATGAGCCACATATATTCCTTGTAGAGAGTATTCTAACTACAGCCTTTGCTCTATCTGTGAGAAGAGCTCTTAATGTTATAATGACAATATAAACAATAATATCATCTGACATTTATCAAATGCTTACTTCTTGTAAGATGTTTCCCACTTATTATTTCACTTCATCCTCACCATCAGTATTTTTGTTGTTGTTACAGATGAGGAAACTGTGGAACAGGTAGGTTAAGTGACTTCCCGGCACCCAGAGCTAGCAAGTATTGAGGGCAGGAATCAAAACCGGGATTCAGATTTCGCAGCCAGGCCTCTAAGCTACTTTGTCTCTATTGTGTTTTTCTTATAACAATGCAAGGGAGTTTGATTTGAAAGGCAAATGTCCTGTGTGTCCCACTAGTCTGCAGCGCCCTGTCTTTCTCCTATCACACGCTGCTCTCAATTGCTTAACTACGTGCAAATGTCTGCTTTATCCACTAGACAAGGCCGTGCAGGCCTTGTATCTGTCGCTTCTTCTCTATATGCCACCCCTACCACTGGACCTGACACATTGAAGATGCTCAGCGTATATTTATGAATTGGTTTAAAAATCCATTAAATGAGAAAAACAATACCATGTGCTATTGTACTGTCTCTCTCATTGGGTTGTGAGCGTCAAGGAGAAAAATATCCATAATCCATATAGTAACATTTATTGAGGGTGGGCTCTGTGCCAATTATCATGTGGCCTGCTTTACACATTAGCCTCAATTTAGACTTTTTGAGTATATGATTTAGATGACAAATCATGAAATCAGTGTCATGTGGAAAAGAACCCAGAGTCTCAAGCAGCCTGGGGACTGGTTGACCAGAAATGTGGCCATTATAGTAATGCAAGGAACGGAAGATACGACCTAAGGAAGAATGTGGAGAGAAGGGGGCTCATTCAAGCAATAATTCTGGAAGAATTTGGTGAATCCATTGAAAAGGGGAAGAGGAAAGTAACATTACTTCAAGGTCTCTAGAGGGACACCTGGGTTAATGGTGGGCCATTTTCCTGAGAAGTTTAGAAATAGGGTGAGAGGAGGGAGTTTGGGGATGGTGGGCACAGGCTGGCAGATGAGCAGCTTGGGAAGTGTGTCTCTGGGAGTGATTCTCCACTGAAGAGGTGGAATGGCCAGAGGGCTGGGGATTAACGGCACATAGGCTATAGTTTTAAAATTCTCCATCCCCAAACAGCACATATGTCAGAAAGTAAAAGGGCATGTCTATTAAATCTTAGGATTTCCTTTGGGATTTATTTTATTTTATTTTATTTTATTTTATTTTATTTTATTTTATTTTATTGAGACAGAGTCTCGCTCTGTCACCCAGGCTCGAGTGCAGTGGTGCAATCTCGGCTCAATGCAACCCCTGCCTCCCAGGTTCAAGTGATTCTCCTGCCTCAGCCGGAGTAGCCGGAGTAGCTGGGGTTACAGGTGTGAGCCACCATGCCTGGCTAATGTTTTGTATTTTTAGTAGAGACAGGGTTTTGCCACGTTGGCCAGGCTGGTCTCAAACTCCTGACGTCAGGTGATCTGCCTGTCTCGCCTCACAAAGTGCTGGGATTACAGGCGTGAGCCACTGCTCCCAGGCCCTTTGAGTTTTAACTCTCAATGACGCTAGGTAGGAAGCCAAACTAGATGCTAGAAGTCAGTGTACTTTTACCAATTTTTGTTCAGAATGAGCTGCTTTCCATTCGCTCACCAAGCCACGCAAAAGCCTTCCCTGGCTTTGCCTGGCAAGTTTATGCAACTGCTTGAAAACATCCACTCTCCCAGATTTAAAGAAAATTTCTCTCCCTGAGGGAAGGTAGAATTTTAACATCCTGAGGCTTGCCTGCTGGCTACTGTGTCCCTAGTAGGAGAAAGCCCCTTTGTTGCTGGGTTATGCTAGCTTGTAATTTGGACTTAAATTTAAAATTACAGTGTAGGTTGCAGCTGCAGCCTGGGGCTTTGTGCAAAGTCTGCTGCTTGGCCCTTTCCTCCATGACATCATCGCCTTTCTAATTACAGACAGCTTCGCTTTTACTTAAGACAAGTGACACAACAGAACAATGGGTACTGGCATCAGTGAGGCCTTAGTGTGAAGAAATCAACAGCTAGCCTTGGGTGAGCAGACTTCCTTATCCCACTGGAAACTCACAGGAAAAAAAAAGGTGTCCTTGTAGTTTAAAGGCAAAAAGTAGTTTTGACCGTCTCTGTGTATCATGGTACATTCTGGCTTCCACTGGGGCAGAAACTTCCCTGAACTTTGCAAGGGCAGACAGCTGCTTTTCATTATGAAGAATACATCCCTGATGAAGGTGATAATGTTTCCAGTGGAGCCTGTTCTGAACATCCTTCTGCATTGAACTTGTGAACCCTTCTGCTTCCTGTTCTCAGAGGAAGTCTGCCCTCTGAAATGCTCTTATATTTCTCCTTTCTTTACCCAAACTTTTAGTTGACTGTGGAGAATTTCCAGAGTCTACATTCTGGTCTCCACCTATCCTGCCCTCTCGGCAACCTGGAATGAGAGCGTAGGGAAAATCCACTAGTTTCCATGGTTTTTATATGAATTGTTAAAGCATACTTCCACACAGAATAATGAGAGTTACTTTAGGAAATATTTGCTTCTCCATTCTGACTTGAAAATCTATTATTCACCCAACAAGGATTTCAAATTATATCAATAGGAAAGCGAAGGAGATGTTTGAGATTAAATAAACACTTTGGCGTTACGTGTTAGGCAACTGGACTCCGGTACCATTGTGTAAGGCTTTTGGGAAGAGAGCAATTCGATTTTGTAGTTTAGTCATAACAATATTGAAAATTTAAGTTAATTCTTCTAAAGTTTAGCATAGACATGACTATCTCCCTAGGATTTCTTTCTCTTACACTTTTTTGTCAGATCCCCTGAATCACTGATCCCATATGCAGTGGTTTTAAAACATAGTTGTGTATTAATCTGTTCTCGCATTGCTATAAGGAACTACCTGAGACTGGGTAATTTATGAAGAAAAGAGGTTTAATTGACTCACAGTTCCACAGGCTGTACAGGAAGCATGGCTGGGGAGGCCTCAGGAAACTTACAAACATGGCAGAAGGTGAAGGATTCACGTGTACGGAGAAGAAGGGAGAGAGTGAAGGGGAAAGTGCTACACACTTTTAAGCAACCAGATCTTGTGAGAACTCACTATCACGAGAGCAGCAAGGAGGAAGTCTGCCCCCATGATCTAATCACCTCCCACCAGGCCCCTCCTCCAACATTGAAGATTGCAATTTGACATGAAATTTGGGCGGGGACACAGAGCCAAACCATATTAGGTTGCAAATTCTGTGACAATTTTTCCATCAATAATGGTATCTGTGTCCTGTCCTCTTGAATCAGGTGGGCTTGTGAGAGCTTTAAACAATAGAGGAGACAGAAGTGATGTTATGTAAATTCTGAGGCTAGGTAATAAAAAGCTCTGAAGCTCTGTCTTGTTAATTGGGAACATTTGCTCTGAGAGACCTAAGCTACCATGTAAGAAGTCCAATTACCCTGAGATCACCATGTTGGAAGAACACATGTATAACATATGCCAATGTTCCAGTAGAGTTCCAGTAGACAGTCCAGTAGACAGTCCCACAATGTTCCAGTAGACAGTCCCAGTAGACAGTTTCAGTAAACAGCAGACAGTTCCAGTAGACAGTAGACAGTTCCAGTAGACAGCCTCTTCAGCCATGGTGACCCAGGTGTCATATATGTGGATAAAGAACCCATTACAGAAATAGATTCTCTGGCTCCAGCTATTTCAGCCTCCAGCCATTTGAGTTACTGCTGGTCATTTGGATTATCCCAACTGAGACCCAAGATATCATGAAGGAGAAAAGAGCCATCCTTGCTCTGCTGTTTTTGGATCCCCGACCACATAATAATTTTTTTCATGCCCCTACTTATTGGGATATATAACCAACAAATCACATTTTTCTTCATTCTTTTGTCCTTTTTATTTGCATGTTTATTCTCTTGTTTTGGTAGAACATTTCCATCAGTGTTTTTCTGAGAAAGAATATATGAGAGGTAAATTTTTATGTATTTTTCTGTCTGATAATGTTATTATTATTATTATTATTATTATTATTTTTTTTTGAGACGGAGTCTTGCTCTGTTGCCCAGGCTGGAGTACAGTGGCCGGATCTCAGCTCACTGCAAGCTCCGCCTCCCGGATTCAGGCCATTCTCCTGCCTCAGCCTCCCGAGTAGCTGGGACTACAGGCGCCCGCCGCCTCACCCGGCTAGTTTTTTGTATTTTTTAGTAGAGACGGGGTTTCACCATTTTAGCCAGGATGGTCTCGATCTCCTGACCTCGTGATCCGCCCGTCTTGGCCTCCCAAAGTGCTGGGATTACAGGCTTGAGCCACCGCGCCCGGCCGATAATGTTATTATTTTAACCACTCATTTGGTTGATACTTTGGCTGGATATAGAATTATTTGAACATTTTAAGGCATTGTCCCTTTCACTTGTAGCATCCTATGTCTCTATTAAGAAGTACAAGGTAATCTGATTTCCAATCCATTATATGTTATCTTCACACTTCCACCCCTCCTACAGGAAGCTTTATGCATTTTTTCAAAAAAAAATTTCTGGTGGTATGAAATTTCACAATGCCCTGATGTCACTCAGGTCTTATCTATCTGTTTATCTACCTATGTATCTACTTACTATCTACTATCTATGATCTATTTATGCTAGGCTCTCAGTGAGTTTTAGTCTGGAGACCCTTCTGTTTTAGAACATATTAATATATTATTTTATGAGTTTTTTCCTCTGCTTTCCCCATTCCCTATTTCTAGAGCTTTTATTTATTAGATAGTGGACTTGCCAGACAGATTTTTTTTCTTTCTTTTTTTCTTTTTTTGTAAACTGGGTCACACTCTGTCACCCGGGCTGGTGTAATCATGTAATCATGACTCCCTGCAGCTTCAACCCTCCAGGCTCAAGCAATCCTCCCATCTCAGCCTCCCAAATAGATGAGACTACAGGTATGCACCACCACGCCCATTCTTTCTTTCTTTTTTTTTTTTGTAGAGATGTGGTCTCACCATGTTGCCCAGGCTGGTCTCGAACTTTTGGGCTCAAGTGATCCTCCTTCCTTGGCCTCCCAAAGTGCTGGGATTACAGGTGTAAGTCACTGTGCCCAGCCACTGTGCCCAGACAGATTTTTCTTATCCTTTCTCTCACATTTTCCATCCATTTTGATTTTGGATTTTCTTACCCTATGGATTATTTAGTTGTACAATTTCATGGGACACCAGATAATGGCAGTGGTTTTCCAATGGTAATGAGTTTGTTCAATAGAGCAGTATGGCTGGGAGATCACCTTGACTTTATCTTCTAAAATTTTCACTGAATATTTTCCTTTGGGCTAAGGAACATTTTTCTGTTTCTTTTTTTAACATGTTATCCTAGTTTTGTTTCATGTATAAAGTACCGTTCATAACTTATGGTTCTGTGAATATTAATTTACTTTCTTTAAACTTTGTATTCCTCCTGATTTGTCTTCATCTCCTTCAGCTTCCTTTATTTGTGTGTGTTTTGTTTTCTGTCTGTCATGTTGCAGGCTTTTCTCAGTTGTATGTTCATATTTAAGACTAAAGCACAGAAAATAAAATTCAAAGCTTTGTGAGCAGAGGTGGAACTTGATGACAGTTGACTTTCATCGTGGGGTGTGGGGTGATTTTTTGTTGAGTTATATTTAATGTTGGTGGACCTCTAGATATTAATATCTATAAAATCTTTCTGTGAGACATTTACTTTCTCCAGTTACCACTCCACAATTTATATTGGTGAGCTATTTCTATAGCCACAAATGCCGCCCAAATCTCCATGGCTTACGACAGCACTGATCTTTTGTTTAAGTTACATGAGAGCTGTGGCTCCTCTAGGCTCCATTGGGCTTGGCTCCACGTGACTTTGCATTCTGGCTCTCTAGCTTGAGAGCAGACACCGTCTGGGGAATTTTATTCTCCTGGTAAAGGACAGAAGCACAATGAAAAGAACTGAACCACAGAAGTGCATTAATCCTTCTGCTCAGGCATATCTTATGTATTATTTGCTCACACTCCATTGGCCAAAGCAAGTCAAATGGCCATGCCCAAAGTACATGGGGTGGAGAAGTAATTCCACCTATAGGAAAGCAGAACAAGTATAGGCAGGGAGGAAACGATTATGAACAAATAATAAAATCTCTCATGGTATCTCATGCTGACTGGTTTCATTTCTCCTGTTCTCTCTATCTTGTGAAGTTACGCTGTTTTCATTTTTTAATAGAATTTTCGTGGGTTTATTGGAGGAGGATCAGAAATCAATGTGGGTGTTCAGTCTTTAATGTTTAACTAAAAGTCTGCTGTTAACTTAAATTCTAGGTGATAGATTGTTGGGCCAAACTTAGCATTTGCCAGAAATAACTCTTGTATAAAAAAGGAAGAGGTAAGAATCAACACTGATTTGTTTGCTCAAAATTCAGAAAAAAAAAAAAAGATGCACGTGAAACTAAGGAGAGTACTTACCTGAGGATGGAGGTGGGTGGTAGGAACCAGGATATGGCATACAGGAATGCCAGGAAGATTTGTACTGTATAATAGTTACACATTCTTTTTTGTGTAATATGCAAATATATTACCAAAAAGTTACATTCACCAGTAAATTTTAGCTATGGTAAACCTTAGAAGAATTAACTTCATTTTTAAAATATTGTTGGGAAATCCAAGCCAAGAGAAACAAATCTTTCTGAAACTAACTCTCATTACTCTGTCTGGAAGTATGCTTGAAAAATTAATATATTTCCATTTTTCAAAAAAAGAAACTCAGGAAAAGGAAAAATAAAAACCTGCTTTGTTCTTTTCAGTACATTAGCAGAAAGCACTGGAACACAAAGGGATGTTGGTAAAAGATTCACTTCAAATGTCACATTTCTGGAGATCTTAACCCACCCCTACCCACTCCTGCCCCAGGAGAACTAATATTTTGTGTCTCTGTGTCAGACAAAGCTTTGTTTGTGTTTTCACCATGGCACTCATAAATCTGTAATGCAATCATTGATCTATGTGTCTCTCTCCTCCACTAGACTGGGTTTCCTATGGCTTTGTAATCTTAGGACCTACCTTGATGCCTGGCACTTAGTCAAGGGTCAATGAATTGTTAATGAATTAATGTACACTATTTTTCTTCAGAATCTAGTGTAGTAACATGAGTAAAATACTAGCAAAAGAAACTACTCTCTTTTTATTTCAGGACACTCTAAATTCCAGTACTGATATTTGTGAACATTTCATTTCATTTCTCTTACTTATTTTCTTTCTTCTCCCTTAACTGTTTTTGTCTTCCCTGAATAACCACAAGAAATAAATGTCATTGATGCATTAGTGTTTTCCAAGATGAAAACTTCTTTTTAGAATGTAAAAATAGGCCGGGCGCGGTGGCTCAAGCCTGTAATCCCAGCACTTTGGGAGGCCGAGACGGGCGGATCACGAGGTCAGGAGATCGAGACCATCCTGGCTAACACGGTGAAACCCCGTCTCTACTAAAAAATACAAAAAACTAGCCGGGCGAAGTGGCGGGCGCCTGTGGTCCCAGCTACTCGGGAGGCTGAGGCAGGAGAATGGCGTGAACCCGGGAGGCGGAGCTTGCAGTGAACTGAGACCCGGCCACCGCACTCCAGCCTGGGCGACAGAGCCAGACTCAGTCTCAAAAAAAAAAAAAAATAAAATAAAATAAAATAAAATAGAATGTAAAAATAATATATGTTTATTGAATAACACAAAACAAAATGTTAAAACAGGAGAAAGTATATGAAGTGGAATGTGAATAATCATGCAATAACATATCCCAGGGATAAAAGCTATTAACAGATATAAAGACAACTGCAATTAACACACACACACTCACACAATCACACAGTAAAAATTAGGAAATAAAAATACAGCCATTAACATAAACAGTTGATAGATATACTGACCTTCTGATTAAATGGGATAGATTGAACACCCACATTTATGTCTACTCCTCACAAAATCCTGCTAAGGTGAAACACAAAAGATTATTTGTTTAAAGGTATAGCTCTATAAGATAGAATGGGAAAAAAAGATGATAGTAAATTAAAAGATGATAGTAAATTTTGGAAAGGGGACAATGGTTACATGAGTGGAAACTGACCTAAAAGACTTGAAAGCTGAAATCTAAGTTAGTGGTGGTAGAAATCTCCAAGGAACATGATTCCCACGCAAAACTCCAGACAGGCGCTCACTAATTGGTGAAGCTGCCCATTCCTTTAGAGACGGCTTTGATCCTCAGGTTAAATTTACAAACCATGTATTTCATTAATTACTGAAACATGAGAACATTCTCATTTTGGATAATAAACACCACCATTTCATTATGCTAAAGAATTTTCAAAGTTTTCTGAAGCACTAATGAGTCTAAAATGATGACAGATAAAACCTTTTGAATGTTTTGAATGTTAAGATGTTACTTCTGTCTGTATAAAAAGTTGGTCATGGTCAACTTCTCTTCAGCCACTTTCCCCTTACCCAACTGGTTTCCCTCGATCCTCATCAGTTTTTGAATTATCTATAAGCTAGGTGCAAATTTAGAATTACTACTGAATAAATTCCATAAGGAAGTATTATATCCAGTCTATTTTACATTCTAGTATATTTCCATCTGGTTGGGCCCAGACCATAGCCCATTCTGTTTTTAGAAAGTGGAATTCTCTCATTCCCTTAATTGTGGATCCAGCCTCATTCATTAGATAACCGTTTTTCATTTTTTGCCTATTTCTTCCTTTGGATTAGAAGCCTGCATTTCTCAGTTCATAATTTTCTGTGAGGAACAGGCAGACTTTAGGAATTTCTGTCTGTAATTGACAATTGTTATAGCCCTAGCACTTTGAGAGAAATGTGTGAAGAAAAACATTCATTTGTCTGCAGCTTTCTTTGGTCATTTCTCAGCCTTTGCTTCTATGGATGGAAATCAGTTAAGTGCTAAATTATACTGACTACTCATGCAAAACCTACATTTGTGTAATCTTGAAGGTCAAGCTCGGCGCAAAAAGTTCCCTAAAAGAGCAAATAATACTTATCTTGTAGGGTTGCCCTGAACACTAAGTGGCCCATATTTGAGGTTTTGGCTATTCATTTATCTGTACTTCAGAATAGTCCAGAACTGTTTCTTGAGGGAGCTACTGATCCGTTTCCATGGATGTGGTAGTTAATTTTATGTATCAACTTGACCGGGTTAAGGATGCCCAGAAATGCTGGCAAAACATTATTTCTGACTGTGTCTGTGAGGAAGATTCTGGAAAAGCTTAGCATTTGAATCAGTAGGCTGAGCAAAGAAGATCCACCCTCACCAATGTGGGTGGGCACCACCCAATTCATTAAGGGCTTGGATAGTACCAAAAGGCAGAGGAAGGTCTAGTTTGCTCTCAATTCTTGAGCTGAGGCATCCATCTATTTGTGTCCCTGGTTCTCAGGCTCTCAGATTCCAGGACTTACACCAGTGCACCACTCCCCCAACTCCCACCCTACTCCCCACTCCACCCCTTGTTCTCAGGCCTTTAGACTCAACTGAATCGCACCACTGGCTTTCCTAGTTCTCCAGCTTACAGACAGCAGATCATAGGACTTCTTAACCTCCATTGTCATGTGAGCTGATTCCCAGAATACATTTCCTCTTATGTGTCCATATACATCCTACTTGGTTTGTCTTCCGCATGTGATGGCTGTGTGGACCTTCATCCAAATGCCTGTCTTGGATTGGCATTTTAAATTTCCTAAGATTAACTTAACATTACCTGTCTTAATCAGTTTTCTGTTGCTTGTAACAGAATACCTGAAACTGGATAGTTGATAAAGAAAAGGAATTTATTTCTTACAGTTAAAGAAGCTGAGAAGTTCAAGGTAGAGGGGTCACATCTGGTGAGAGGCTTCTTGCTGGTATAGACTCTGCAGAGTTCCGAGGTGGTTCAAGACATCACATGGCAAGGGGGCTGAGCATGCTAGCTCAGGTCTCTCTGCCTCTTCTTATAAAGCCACCACTCCCCACTGCCATAACCCATTAATCCATTAACCCATTAATGAATTAATCCATGAATCAGCTCTGTGCCCTCTGACCAAATCACCACTTAAATGCCCCCACCTCTCAATACTGCCACATTGAAGATTAAATTTCAACATGGGTTTTGGAGGGGACAAATATTCAAACCATAGCACTACCCTATCTTTTTGATGGTTGAAACATATGGATCTTTCCCTAATTGGCAACAGAAAATGTCTGGCACTGTGTTCACAATCTGCTCTGCAAATCTTATCAAAAGCACATTTTACAAGAAATAATATTTTTGGAGCATTGCTTAAGAGAAGTGAAGTCCAATCCCAGCACTTTGGGAGGCCAAGACAGGAGGATTGCTTGAAGCCAGGAGTTCGAGACCAACCTGGACGACATACGACATAGCAAGACTCTGTCTCTATCTTAAAAAAAAAAAAAGAAAGAAAGAAAGAAAGAAAGAAACGAAAAGACATAAATGAAGTCCAACCTCAGATATTTAAAATTTTTTCCTTGGACCAAGTTAATCCATTAGCACGCTTTGTATTTGATCATCATTGTTTTGGCCCCACACAGATCACTTAGTGAATTTTCATCTGCCTCATACATTTACTCTATGGTGAACAGGCTTATTGAAGCTCATTTTTATGTGTTGCAGAAAAGTTGCCGAAGCTACCTTACATATTTGTTTTTCAAAATGTGATCCTGGGAACAGCAGTTTTGACATCACCTGGAAATTTGCTGGAAATAGAGAATCTTGGACCCTACTCCAGACCTGTTGAGTCAGAATCTGCTTTTTAACAAGACCCCCAGGTGATCTGTATGCACATTAAAGTTTGACAAACATTGCCTTAAACTATATTCTTCTTTGCCAGAAAGCATAGACAAAAATAATAACAAAAACCAAAAACCATACAAACAAAAAAACCCTCATATTTCAGAAATAAAAAAAGCTTTGGTTCTCCCAAAACTCTTCTTATTGCTAGGTTTATTCCTTTTCTAGTTTTATTTTCCTTTTACCTTATTCTCATAACTATGGTATGAGTTTATAGTAGTGTTTCAGTTATCTAGTCTTGTATACCAAACTACCCCAAAACATAGTGACTTAAAACAACGTCCACATTTATTTTGTTCACAAATATACACTTTGGGCAGAGCTTGGCAGGACAGCTTGTCTATGCTCCACATGGCATCAGCTGGGGCCGCTCAAAGGCTGGAAGCTGGAATCATCTGAAGGTTTGCTCACTGATATGGTTTGGCTGTGTCCCCACCCAAATCTCAACTTGAATTGTATCTCCCAGAATTCCCACTTGTTGTGGGAGGGACCCAGGGAGAGGTAATTGAATCATGGGGGCCGGTAATTCCCATACTATTCTCGTGATAGTGAATAAGTCTCACGAGATCTGATGCGTTTATCAGGGATTTCCACTTTTGTTTCTTCCTCATTTTTCTCTTGCTGCTACCAGGTAAGAAGTGCCTTTCACCTCCCGCCACGATTCGGAGGCCTGCCCAGCCATGTGGAACTGTAAGTCCAATTAAACCTTTCTTCCCAGTCTCAGGTATGTCTTTATCAGCAGCGTGAAAATGGACTAATATATTCACTTATATGCTGTTTGACGACAAGACCAAAACAACTGGGGCTATGGCCAGAACACCTACATGTTACCTGTCCATATGACTGACATAGTGGCTGGGTACCCACTGGGTACCACAAGATTCTATCCCAAGATAGAATGAGCTGGGCAGGAGCTACATTGCCTTTTATGACCTAGCTTTGGAAGTTAGGTAGCATTACTGCTACCACATTTTTTCCTCAGGGTGGAAACGCAGTCCTTCCCAGGGAAGGAAAATAGAGCCCATCCTTCAATCGAGAAATGAGAAGATTCTGGAAGGGATGGGAAATACTGCTGTGGCTATTTTGGAAAATAAAAGCTGCTACAACTCTACTCATACTTTTAAAAACAGTTTTAATTTTTTTGTGGAAAGAGTTGGGCATGAATTAATAATTAACAAATTAATAAGGATATTTATTAGAAGTAAATGGCTTTGGGCCAGACATGGTGGCTCATGCCTGTAATCTTAGCACTTTGAGAGGCCGAGGTGGGCGAATTGCCTGAGCTCAGCAGTTCGAGACCAGCCTGGCCAATGTGGTGAAACCCCATCTCTACTAAAATACACACACACACACAAAAATTAGCTGGATGTGGTGGCACATGCCTGTAGTCCCAGCGACTCCAGAGGCTGAGGCACAAGAATTACTGGAACCCGGGAGGTGGAGGTTGCAGTGAGCCGAGATTGAGCCACTGCACTCCAGCCTGGGTGACAGAGCAAGACTCCATCGCAAAGAAAAAAATAAATTAAAAAAAAAATAACTTTTTTTTCTTTCTAAACCTGTTGTACATCTTTACTTTCTAGTAAAGCAAGTAACGTGGGATGACCAGGAAAATCATTAAAATTTATGAAAATTTATCTCTTGCTTCTGATGTTGGCAGCTGATCTAATCCCAACAGGTTCTAGCCCATGTATTATTTTGAATACATATTAAGGTCAGAGTGTCTGCTTTAAAGTCTCAAATTAAATGTGCACAGAGGTCACCTAGGGGAGTCTTATTAAAATGCAGATTTTAATCCAGTCTGAGGTACCCCTGAGATTCTGCATTTCTAATAAGCTCCCAGGCGATGCTAATGCTGCTGGTCCATGGACTACACTATGAGTAACAAGGTGTCAGATAGAAGTAGCTCTAAGATGTGTGCCCTGGGAATCTTATTTGCTGGGACCTCTCCCATGTTCCTGGATGATAATCACAAGATTGAGGTTAATTCCTTCCTTCAGTTCTGAGGGCAAACCAGAGTCCCATTGGAAATGGCTGATTCTACCCTAAGTCTACCCAGAAGATGAGTCTTTAATTTCCTCTGCTGAACCTAAAGCCTCCTCTGTGGATCTGAAGGACTCAGGCCTAGGTGATGTGGAGCAGCAAGAAAACCACATTCACCAGTTTGCTCGAAGCTCTCTTTGACCAGCTGCAGGCCCTTCTCGCATCTTTTCTGCCAGTGTGAATCTTGCCAAGTTTGGTTTTTCTGATCCTAGGCTCTGCGAGCTGGACCAGCAGCTGTGCAAACACTGGCCTTTTCAATAATGCCATTTTCCCCTTCTACACTCTCCAACCACACTGACTCTACCTTGAAAGATTTCATCTCTGTTTGGGGCTGTGTTACTGAATTGTCATATTGCATGCCTCCTATATATAAGCTAGAGCAGCTTCTGATTTAGTCCTGAGTCATTCTGGTCCTCAAAGACCCAGGAGATTTGGGTAGGATTACTAGATCCTACACATTTTCATTTTTTTTTTTTTTTTGCACAAATATCTGATGTAATAGGGCGAGAGCACTGACATTGTGCTCAGAAGGTCTCAGTGCTGTGAGCTCAGCTGTTGATTACTCCACATGAAGTGTTGTGAACCTCAATTAAAAGTGATTATAAAAATTCCTACCTCAGAACATGGTTGAAAAGAAAATTAGGGCAAATAGTACAAGTTATTTTAAGATTAAAAATATGAAACAAATGAAAAAGGCCAGGTTGGAGGTCAAGCTACCCCAGTAGCAGTTATAGATACGATAGCAGAGAAGACATAATTTTATCTTATGTCCAGTCTTCGCAAAAGCATAATTCAGGGACCAGTGCATCAGAATCACCTGAAATGTTTTTAAAAAAGTAAATCTTCAAGTCCCATTTTAGCTGTAACTGAATCTGAATCCCTGAAGAGGAAGGTGGGTGTCTAGTAATTTGCATTGTAAGCAAGCCCCTCAAATGATTCTTATGCACACTGAAGTTTTGAGAACCACACTGCAGTCCCTACCATGGGGGTGTTTGGTTGACCTCTGCTGGGTTAGGCTTCAGGGCGACCTCATAGACAATTTGGATTTTTTTCTACTCATTCCCAAACCCCAAACCCCAAATCCTGCTCTTCTCAGCTCCAGTCCTAGCTCGATTTCCGCAGTCTCCCATTTGTAAGTTTCAACCCTTACTCTAGTTTCTCTCTATCTGGCTGTCATTCTAGACCTCCTGGGTGCCCTTCCCTGAAGCCTCAGCTTTTAGTCTTCCTCCAGGTTTTCCTCCTAAAGTGTGCCCTCAGGATCCCCATACTAAATTCTCAGGCAAGCTTCTCCTGCCCCCTGGGGAGTAATTATCACAGCCTTCTCTTTTTGAGCTAGCTCTTAGGGTGTCTGGGCTACAATGCATCCCATGAGTCAGCCCAGTTAGGGGAAAAGAAGGCTCACCAACAAGTCAGGTCCTGTGGGGATCATCTCTTCACTCTGAAAGAAGGTACAGTGACAAACCATCCCCACCCCATTGCTTGCTGGGAAGCCAGAAGGACTCCAGCAATGAGCACAGAAGTGGCCCATAAGCACTCTTCTCCTAACTCATTGCAGAGGACAATTCAGACCTCTAGGGAGTTCTGAAATTGATCCAATGCAGAGTAGTTCCCATTTATTTTCACCATCCTAGAACCAGTGGAAACTAGGGACCACTCAGGTCACATCTGGATGTTTCATCCATACCAGGCCTCAGCGATATTCTCTGTTCTTAGCTTTCACAGACAGAAATATATGTTAATAAAGTGAGCCTTTGTCTCATAGATAAGTACCAATACAACTTCTGCTGGCTTTGCTAGCAGATGTATATAAGTCAAGTTCTAGTTAGTCTAGCTATGAATCTGAGCCTTAAGACAATCCTACTTGGCTTATTGTCCTGGAATCTTTTCCTGGCACATATACGTGTTCCTTAGGATGTGGGAATATTTGAGGATGTAGATTTTATTCCAAATAACATTCATTCCTCTTGTCAGTGGCTCTGTAGGGTACTATCGATTACTATAGTCCTCTTTATTCTTCACCAAGTGAAATGATAGTTGCTTAATGTAGAAATCTATATTAAAAAGAAAAATTTTTAATCGACAATAAAACACAATAATGATTACATTTTAATCTACAATAAAAGAAAATATTCTGTTAGTTGGCATTAAAATGCTGACCTGCTGGATTTGTGTAGGGGATGGTAGCTCAGTCTGCATGCTTACTTTTGTAAATAGTTTTATTGGAACACAGCCACATATATATGTATTTTTACATATGGTCTATAGCTGCTTTCTCACTACAGTAGCAAGAAGGGAATAGTTGTGACAGGATCATATGACCCTCAAAACCTAAAATATTTACTATCTGGCTTTTTACAGGAAAAAATTTGTAACCCCCCTATAGACTATAAGCATCTAGAGATCATAGAACAGGTTTAGTTTGATTATTTTGTAAAGAACTCAGCACAACTCTATACACCTAATAAGTACATCTTGATGTGTTTGGTGATTTCCAGAGGTTAAGTAAATAGGGCTTTTAAACTTCTATATGGAAGGGGAAAAAAATTGAAAGACACAAAACATGTTAATCATGGTTATCTTTGAATAGTAGGATTATGGAGCAGTTTAATTTTCTTCTTTTTCATTTCTGGATTTGCTAGATGTCTTTCAATGAATATTTGTTACACACACGTACACACACACACACACACACACATCCCAAAAACTCCTCCTACTCCCAGGATATTTGGTGGGTCTAGTTCTTTAAACAAAAACAACAATATGGAAATTATTTTTTCTAAGTCAATGTGGAGATGAGAATAGAGGGAAAGCGTCTTTCATAATCAAATCATAATTAAATTAAAACAGTATTATTCAAAAACCTCTTTTAGCATTTTGCTCCTTTTATAAATATTCGTGAAGGTCTGTCAATCTAAAGAAAAATAATGGATTAGGATTATTCTATGACGTATTTTACAACCCTAAAGCCAGGTCATAATCCTTAGTAGGTAACAGGCAGTCATATTTTCTAGATTACTATTACTGAACTGTGTATTAGTCAGGACATGGTGGTTGCAGTTGACAGAAAGCTGAGTCAACCTGTGCCAAAAAGAGGAGGCATTTATTGGCACACACACTCAAACCACAGGAAGGATGTAGGAGCAACTGGAACCAGCTCAAACACCATCAGCTTTCCATATCTCTCCCCCTACTTCTTTCTGTGGTGTGGGAATCATTCTCACAAGCCAGCACACTAGATCTAGTTTGAAAAATGGCAGGAGGATTCTGATAGGTCTGGCTTGAGTCATGTGCTCATTCCTGCTTGTGGGAGGGGAGGTAGAAATATATTCTGCTGGAAAGTGTGGGTCTGGGTAAAGAGAAAGTGAGTTTTGGCTGGGTACAGTGGTGCACGACTGTAAACCCAGCTACTCAGGAGGCTGAGGCAGAAGAATTGCTTGAGAGATCTGGCAAGATGGCCTACTAGGAACAGCTCCCAGCGAGACCAATGCAGAAGGTGGGTGATTTCTGCATTTCCAACTGAGGTACCTGGTTCATCTCATTGGGACTGGTTAGACAGTGGGTATAGCCAATGAAGGGCAAGCAGAAGCAGGGTGGGGCATCGCCTCATCTGGGAAGTGCAAAAGGCTGGGGACCTCCCTCCCTAGCCAAGGGAAGCCATGAGGGACTGTGCTATCTGGCCCAGATGCTTTACCCATGGTTTTTGCAACCCGCAGACCAGGAGATCCCCTTGTGTGCCTACACCACCAGGGTCCTGGGTTTCAAGCACAAAACTGGGCAGCTATTTGGGTAGACACTGAGCTAGCTGCAGCAGTTTTTTTTTTTTTTTTTTTTTTTTTTTTTTGTACCCCAGTGATGCCTGGAACCCTGGTGAGACAGAACCATTCGCTCCACTGGAAAGGGGGCTGAAGCCAGGGAGCCAAGTGGTCTCACTTACGGGTCCCACTCCCATGGAGCACAGCAAACTAAGAACCACTAGCTTGACATTTTTGCTGCCAGCACAGCAGTCTGAAGTCGACCTGGGATGATCAAGCTTGGTGGTGGGAGGGGTGTCCACCATTACTGAGGCTTGAGTAGGCAGTTTTCCCCTTCCCCTGAGGAAGCTGGGAAGTTCGGATTGGGCAGATCTCACTGCAGTGCGACAAAGTGGCTGTGGCCAGACTGCCTCCCTATATTCCTCCTCACTGGGCAGGGCATCTCTGAAAGAAAGGCTGCAGCATCAGTCAGGGGCTTATAGATAAAACTCCCATCCCCCTGGGTCAGAGCACCTGGGGGAAGGGGCAGCTGTGGGCACAGCTTCAGCAGGCTTAAACATTCCTGCCGGCTGGCTCTGAAGAGAGCAGCAAATCTCCCAGCACAGCACTAGAGCTCTGCTAAGGGACAGACTGCCTCCTCAAGTGGGTCTCTGATCCCCATGCCTCCTGACTGGGAGACAACTCCCAACAGGGGTTGACAGACACCTCATACAGGAGAGCTCTGGCTGGCATCAGGTGGGTGCCCCTCTGGGACAAAGCTTCCAGAGGAAGGAGCAGGCAGCAATTTTTGCTGTTCTGGGGCCTCCACTGGTAATATCCAGCAAACAGGGTCTAGAGTGGAGCTCCAGCAAACTCCAGCAGACCTGCAGAAGAGGGGCCTGACAGCAGAAAAACTAACAAACAGAAAGCACTAACATCAACATCAACAAAAAGGAGAGGCCGGGCGCGGTGGCTCAAGCCTGTAATCCCAGCACTTTGGGAGGCCGAGACGGGCGGATCACGAGGTCAGAAGATCGAGACCATCCTGGCTAACACGGTGAAACCCCGTCTCTATTAAGAAATACAAAAAACTAGCCGGGCGAGGTGGCAGGCGCCTGTAGTCCCAGCTACTCGGGAGGCTGAGGCCGGAGAATGGCGTGAACCCGGGAGGCGGAGCTTGCAGTGAGCTGAGATCCGGCCACTGCACTCCAGCCTGGGAGACAGAGCGAGACTCCGTCTCAAAAAAAAAAAAAAAAAGGACACCCACACAAAATCCCTATCCAAAGGTCACCAGCATCAAAGACCAAAGGTAGATAAATTCATGAAGATGAGGCAAAACCAGCACAAAAATGCTGAAAATTCCAAAAACCAGAATGCCTTTTCTCCTCCAAATGATCACAACTCCTCTCCAGCAAGAGCACAAAACTGGACAGAGAGTGAGTTTGACAAATTGACAGAAGTAGGCTTCAGAAGGTGGGTAATTATGAATCCTCTGAGCTAACGAAGCATATTCTAACCCAATGCGAGGAAGCTAAGAACCTTGAAAAAAGGTTACAGGAACTGCTAACTAGAATAACCAGTTTAGAGAAAAACATAAATGACCTAATGGAGCTGAAAAACACAGCACAAGAACTTCGTGAAGCATACAAAAGTATCAATAACTGAATCAATCAAGTGGAAGAAAGGATATCAGAGATTGAAGATCAGCTTAATGAAATAAGGCATAAAGACAAGATTAGGGAAAAAAGAATGAAAAGGAACAAACAAAGCCGCCAAGAAATATGGGACTATATGAAAAGACCAAACCTAAGATTGACTGGTGTCCCTGAAAGTGACAGGGAGAGTGGAACCAAGTTGGAAACACACTTCAGGATATTATCCAGGAGAACTTCCCCAACCTAGCAAGACAAGCCAACATTCAAATTCAGGAAATACAGAGAACACCACTAAGATACTCCTCGAGAAGAGCAACCCGAAGACACATAATTTTCAGATTCTCCAAGGTTGAAATGAAGGAAAAAATGGTAAGGGCAGCCAGAGAGAAAGGTCAGGTTACCTACAAAGGGAAGCTCATCAGACCAACAGCAGATCTCTCTGCAGAACCCCCTACAAGCCAGAAGCCCCTACAAGCCCACTCAGAGGGCAGATGGGCAATATTCAAAATTCTTAAAGAAAAGAATTTTCAACCCAGAATTTCATATCCAGCCAAACTAAGCTTCATAAGCGAAGGAGAAATAAAATCCTTTCCAGACAAGCAAATGCTAAGGGATTTTGTTACCACTAGGCCTGCCTTACAAGAGCTCCTGAAGGAAACACTAAATATGGAAAGGAAAAACTGGTACCAGCCACTGCAAAAACATACCAAATTGTAAAGACCATCAACACTATGAATAAACTGCATCAACTAATGTGCAAAATAAACAACTAGCATCATGATGCCAGGATCAAATTCACACATAACAATATTAGCCTTAAATGTAAATGGGCTAAATCCCCCAATTACAAGACACAGACTGGCAAATTAGAAAAAGAGTCAAGACCCATAGGTGTGCTGTATTCAGGAGATCCATCTCTTGTGCGAAGACACACATAGGCTCAAAATAAAGGGATGGAGGAATATTTACCAAGCAAATGGAAAGCAAAAAAAAAAAAAAAAAAAAAGCAGGGGCTGCAACCCTAGTCTGATAACACAGGTTTTAAACCAACAAAGATCCAAAAAAACAAAGAAGGGCATTACATAATGGTAAAGGGATCAATGCAACAAGAAGAGCTAACTATCCTAAATATATATGTGCACCCAATACAGGAGCACCCAGATTCATAAAGCAAGATCTTAGAGACCTGTAAAGAGACTTAGACTCCCACACAATAGTAGTGAAAGACTTTAACACCCCACTGTCAATATTAGACAGATCAATGAGATAGAAAAGGATATTCAGAACTTGAACTCAGCTCTGGACCAAGTGGACCTAATAGACATCTATAGAACTCTCCACCCCAAATCAACAGAATACACATTCCTCTCAGTACCACACAGCACTTATTCTAAAAATCAACCACATAACTGGAAGTAAAACACTCCTCAGCAAATGCAAAAGAATAGAAATCATAACAAACACCCTCTCAGACCACAGTGCAATCAAATTAGAACTCAGGATTAAGAAACTCACTCAAAACCACACAACTACATGGAAACTGAACTACCTTCTCCTGAATGACTACTAGGTAAATAACTAAATTAAGGCAGAAATAAGTAAGTTATTTGAAACAAATGAGAACAAAGAGACAGCACACCAGAATCTCTGGGACATGGCTAAAGCAGTGTTAAGAGGGAAATTTATAGCACTAAATGGCCACATCAGAAAGTGGGAAAGATCTAAAATCGAAACCCTAACATCACAATTAAAAGAACTAGAGAAGCAAGAGCAAACAAATTCAAAAGCTAGCAGAAGACAAGAAATAACTAGGATCAGAGGAGAACTGAAGGAGATAGAGACATAAAAACCCTTCAAAAAAAATCAGTGAATCCAGGAGCTAGTTTTTTCAAAAGATTAACAAAATAAATAGACCACTAGCCAGACTAATAAAGAAGAAAAGAGAGAAGAATCAAATAGACACAATAAAAAATGATAAAGGGGATATGACCATTGATCCCACAGAAATACAAACTACCATCAGAGAATACCATAAACATCTCTACACACACACACACACACACACAAACCCTAGAAAATCTAGAAGAAATGGATACATTCCTGGACACATACACCCTCCCAAGACTAAACCAGGAAGAAGTTGAATCCCTGAATAGACCAATAACAACTTCTGAAATTGAGGCAGTCATAGCCTACCAACCAAAAAAAAGCCCAGGACCAGATGGAGTCACAGCTGAATTCTACCAGAATTACAAAGAAGAGCTGGTACCATTCCTTCTGGAAGGATTCCAAACAACAGAAAAAGAGGGACTCCTCCCTAACTCATTTTATGTGGCCAGCATCATCCTGATACCAAAAACTGGCAGAGACACAACAAAAAAAAGAAAATTTCAGGCCAATATCCCTAATGAACATCGATGTGAAAATCCTCAATAAAATACTGGCAAACCAAATCCAGCAGCACATCAAAAAGCTGATTCACCATGATCAAGTTGGCTTCATCCCTGTGATGCAAGGTTGGTTCAACATATGCAAATCCATAAATGTAATCCATCACATAAACAGAACCAATGACAAAAACCGCATGATTATCTCAATAGATGGCCTTCAATAAAATTCAACATCTCTTAATGATAAAAGCTCTCAATAAACTAGGTATTCAGGGAACGTATCTCAAATTAATAAAAGTGGTTTATGACAAATCCTTAGCCAATATCATACTGAATGGGCAAAAGCTGGAAGCATTCCCTTTGAAAACCAGCACAAGACAAGGATGCCCTCTCTCACCACTCCTATTCAACATAGTGTTGGAATTTCTTGCTAGAGCAATCAGGCAAGAGAAAGAAATAAAGAGTATTCAAATAGTAAGAGAGGAAGTCAAATCGTCTCTGTTTGCAGACGACATGATTGTATATTTAGAAAACTCCATCGTCTCAGTCCCAAAACTCCTTAAGCTGATAAGCAACTTCAGCAAAGTCTCAGGATACAAAATCAATGTGCAAAAATCACAAGCATTCCTATACACCAATAATAGAGAGCCAAATCATGAGTGAATTCCCGTTCACAATTGCTACAAAGAGAATAAAATACCTAGGAACACAACTTACAAGGGATGAGAAGGACCTTTTCAAGGAGAACTACAAACCACTGCTCAAGAAAATAAGAGAGGACACAAAGGGAAAAAGAAATTCCATGCTCATGGATAGAAAGAATCAATATCGTGAAAATGACCATATTGCCCAAAGTAATTTATAGATTCAATGCTATTCCCATCAATCTACCACTGATTTTCTTCACAGAATTAGAAAAAGCTACTTTAAATTTCATATGGAACCCAAAATAAGCCTGTATAGCCAAGACAATCTTAAGGAAAAAGAACAAAGCTGGAGGCATCACACTACCTGACTTCAAACTATACTATAAGGCTACAGTAACCAAAACAGCATGGTACTGGTACCAAAACAGATACATAGACCAATGGAACAGAACAGAGGCCTCAGAAATACCACCACACATCTACAACCATCTGATCTTTGACAAACCTGATGAAAACAAGCAATGAGGAAAGGATTCCCTATTTAATAAATAGTGCTGGGAAAACTGGCTAGCCATATGCAAAAAACTGAAACTGGACCCCTTCCTTACACCTTATACAAAAATTAACTGAAGATGGATTAAAGACTTAAATGTAAGACCTAAAACCATAAAAACCCTAGAAGAAAACCTAGGCAATATCCTTCAGGACATAGGCATGGGAAAAGACTTCATGTCTAAAACACCAAAAGCAATGGCAACAAAAGCTAAAATTGGCAAATGGGATCTAATGAAACTAAAGAGCTTCTGCACAGCAAAAGAAACTACCATCAGAGTGAACAGGCAACCTACAGAATGGGAGAACATTTTTGCAATCTATCCATCTGACAAAGGTCTAAGATCCAGAATCTACAAGGAACTTAAACAAATTTACAAGAAAAAAACAAACAACCCCATCAAAAAGTGGGTGAAGGATATGAACAAACACTTCTCAAAAGAAGATATCTATGCAGCCACCAGACATATGAAAAAAAGCTCATCATCACTGGTCATGAGAGAAATGCAAATCAAAATCACAATGAGATACCATCTCACACCAGTTAGAATGGTGATCATTAAAAAGTCAGGAAACAAAAGATGCTGGAGAGGATGTGGAGAAATAGGAATGCTTTTATACTGTTGGTGGGAGTGTAAATTAGTTCAGCCATTGTGGAAGACAGTGTGGCAATTCCTCAAGGATCTAGAACCAGAAATACCATTTGACCCAGCAATCCCATTACTGGGTATATATCCAAAGGATTATAAATCATTCTACTATAAAGACACATGCACATGTATGTTTATTGCAGCACTATTTACAATAGCAAAGACTTGGAACCAACCCAAATGCCCATCAATGATAGACTGGATGAAGAAAATGTGGCATATATACACCACAGAATACTATGCAGCCATAACAAAGAATGAGTTAATGTCCTTTGCAGAGACATGGATGAAGCTGGAAAACATCGTTCTCAGCAAACTAACAGAAAAACCAAACACCACGTGTTCTCACTCTTAAGTGGGAGTTGAACAACGAGAACACATGGACACAGGGAAGGGAATATCACATACCAGGGCCTGTTGGGGGGTAGGGGGCTAGGGGAGGGAGAGCATTATGACAAATACCTAATGCATGCGGGGCTTAATACCTAGATGATGGGTTGATAGGTGCAGCAAACCACCATGGCATATGTATACCTATGTAACAAACCTGCACATTCTGCACATGCATCCCAGAACTTAAAGTAAAAAGAAAAAAGGAAAGAAAAGAATCACTTGAATGCAGGAGGCAGAGGCTGCAGTGAGCCGAGATTGTGCCACTGCACTCCAGCCTGGGTGACAGAGCAAGACTCCGTCTCAAAAAAATAGAATGTAAGTTTCTATCAGCAGAAGCAGAGGAAGTGAAGAGTTGCAGTCATGCGTGGGGCTTTATTCTGGAGTGGCAGTCACTGTGATTAGCATCAACTCACTATAGATACATGGCCCAAATGTATGAAGAGAGCCTGGATTCTATATGTAGCCCCCCTATACGGGAGGTGTCGATTTCCGAGGTGTCAGTTACCCACTGTCAATCAACCACGGTTCAAAAATAGGTAAGTACAGTACAATAAGATATTTTGAGAGGAAGAGTGAAACCACATTCACGTGACTTTTATTACAATTTATTCTCATAATTGTTCTCTTTTATTACTATTTATTGTTGTTAATCTCTTACTATGCCTAATTTATGAATTAAACTTTATCATGGGTATGTATGTATAAGAAAAAACCAACGTGTATATATATGTGTGTGTGTACGTATACGTATATATATGTGTGTATATATATGTGTGTGTGTATACATATATGTATATATATGTATGGTTTGGTACTATCCGTGGTTTCAGACATCCACTGGGGGTCTTGGTACCTATCCCCCTACAGATAAGGGGACTACTGTACACAGGTAAGTGGTGAATAAAGTTCATCTCCGGAACCCCATGTTATTTAAAATCCTTAAAGGTCATTCATCAAATGCCACTAAAATCAGGCCTCCACTCCCTTCTTCCCCTTCTCATGGATGAAAAACCAAGTGGAACCCTGTTTCTTCTCTTCCCCCAGCATTTTGCTCTCCAACCTGCCTGTCAGAATCCTGATCACTCCCATTATCTTCACCTCCGTTCAAGAGGGAAGAACTTAAACTGCTCTCCGAAGAATCAACTCCAATGCCACTAAGACTTCAGTGAGCCTCAGAGTCACCTGGAGGTCTTGCTAAAACACCGGTTCTTGGGTCCCATCCCCACAGAGTCTGAGTCAGTAGGTACAGGGTGAGTGCAGCCCATGCCCAAATAATGCTGGTGCTGTTGGTCTAGGGACCACACTTTGAGTAGCACTGATACCATCCAGGCCTCAAAACCCGTGTTTGCATAGTTATCTCGAAACATCAGTGGTTTTAGCCCAGGGGTGATTTTGCCCCCTAGGAGATACTTGGCAATGTCTGGAGACATTTTTGATTGCCACTAATTGGAGAGGTGGGAGTGAGTCCTACTGGGAGGTAGGAAGCAGAAGCTAGGGATGTTGCTAAACATCTTATAATGTACAACACAGCCCCCAAAAGAAAAAATTATCTGGCTCAACATATCAATAGTGCAGAAACCTTACTTTAGTTCTTAGGGTCACGAGATGGTAACCCACGGGCCAAAGATGAACTTTGCAAGTGGTACCGTTTGTCCTCTACCTTGTTCTAATAGGCCAAACCAAAAAGCAGATTATAGCACAATAAGCTTAACATCTGTCCATTGTCTTACACAATGCTTAGTTATTGTATTATTAGCATGGCCCCTGGAGGCATCTGAGTTTGCAACCTTCCGATCTCATCTAACCTCTCTATTTTATAGATGAGGAAGGAGCTATGATATGGGCCAAAAGATTTGCCTAAGGTTTAATAGGGAAACCAGATCTAGAATCTAAGCCTGTGACAGTGATCACAATGTCAGTTTGAATCAATATACACACACAGGTACCTCTAGTACTTTCAGGTGTAGCTATATTATTCATTCATTTATTTATTCTTTCAGCATTAATTCCCCTGTATACAGTGTTCTTATTTGCATACACAAGATCACATAGTTATACACATAAATCAAAGGTTCTCATGTATTACCTAACAATAGCATTGGACACACAACATATTTGGCCCATGATTTATTTAGCATCCCCTCCAAATGTTTAAAGATAGAGATGTTCCAGCAACAAGTTCTATTTTTGAAATACCAAATTGAAGTCTGGAACTTGTTATGAGACCGGATGGCTCTTTCAGCTAGCGATGCAGAGTGAAAACAGCTGGCCCTTTAAATTGTGTGCACTGTGGCCAAACCGTTTCTCTACCCTTCAAAGATGCTTTGCACTGTCTGGGATATTTTTTATCCTCATCACTTTAGCATTTAAAAACTTGTTTTTTTAAAAAAGAGGAAGGATAGCATTAGGAGAAACACCTAACGTAGGTGACAGGTTGATGGGTGCAGCAAACCACAATGGCACATGTATACCTATGTAACAAAACTGCATGTTCTACACATGTGCCCCAGAACTTAAAGTATAATTAAAAAAAGAAAAAAAGAAAAACAATAAGACCACAAAACAAAAAACAATCAAAATATTGAAGAGCAAAGAAAAATACTAAATTACATTTGAGTACTGCCTCTAGATCAGGGACTGCCCGACTATGGCCTGCAGGCCATGTTCAGCCCACTGCCCATTTTTATAAATAAAGTTTTATTGGAACACAGCCATGCCCATGCATGTACATATTTTCCACGGTTACTTTCATAGAATTGAGTAGTGCGACAGAGACCTTCTGACTGGCAAAGCCTGAAGTATTTACTGTCTGGTCCTTTGCAGGGAAATTTTGCTGACCCTGCTCTTGATTATGTATTAGGTTGTACCATATGAAATTGCCACCACTTGGCAATTTTGACCTACACTTTCATAAATTCATTCTAAAAAGCAAAGGATAGAGATTCCACTAAAAAATGGCATTTCTTTTCTTGCAGATTAAAATTTGCAGTGGCTCTTATGACTCAAAACAGAATTTCACAATAGCTACGCTTATCTGTAAAATCACTTTCTCGTATACAAAAAAATAAAAAGATAAAAAAAAAAAACTTCTTTCCTTTTCACAGGAAATGGACAAAGACTAGACTGGCTCACTGGTCCTGAAACAGAAATTTCTATTGAAAGATTTTGCAGCTCTCTGTGGACATAGATCCGCCCTGCTCCATCTATAACATCTCTCTCAACTGCAGTTATTCATTCACGAGAACTTTTTATTAGTTCCTTCTGCACATGCCATCTTCTGCAGACACAAATGTTTATGCTTCACTTAAGAGGTGGCATGAATATGTTTGTATAATGTGGGTCATTGCAGGTCATTGCTAATATAATAGAGTAAACCTCTGCTCAGCTGGCCTCAAGTTACACCACACCCATAGCTGTCAATTTCTATCTTCCTCTAGACATATACAACATGATGAGAGGGAAAAAGCCTAGGGGTGGGACTTAAGCCAACCTACTTTGGATTTTTGGCACTACCTCTTATGAGCCGTGTGAACTTGGGCAAGTTTTGTAGCTTTGATGAGCCTCACTTTCCTAAGCTATAAAATGGGGACAATGCCTATTTTGTAGAGGTTTGAGAGGATTAATAATTGTTTGAGCAAAGTGCCTGACAATTAGTAAATAAATATTAAGTTGAATCATATGAAACTGCCAATAAATGGCAATAACTAGTCATTTTACCTAAAGTTGTCAGCCCTGGGATTGTTACCATGATTGTGTGTACATAGGCTGAGCCCTGGTACCTAGGGTGCAACGTTTAAGGGGGTCTTCATTCTCAGGTGCCAACTCCATACTTGCATGACTCTGAGAGCAAATATTTCCTTAAATTTTGTTTCCAAGGCATCTGTCTTGGTTCTTCTCAGTCCCAGACCTGTTGCCAGGTTCCCCTTATCCAGCTGAGAAATTCCTCCTCTCCTCTCAGGTGCCTGGTGCCTCTGTTTAACCTGAAAACCGTCTCTTGGATGCCCCTTTAATAACTATGGGATAAATGACTCATAACACTACATGCTCCTAAAGATGCTTGCTTTAAAAGAGGATTAAAATCTTAATTAAAAAAGCACTAAAGCAGGATTTCAGGCATGACTTAGTAGAACAGAGTATCATGGCGGTCAGCAACCTCTGGGGATCCCGAAAACTGTATCAGTTGGCAGGCAGCGTCTCATGTCACTCTGCATGTGTAAGCACATAAACGTGGAACCGCGGGGAAACTGATGCACTGGGGACTTGAATTGAATTTTGAAGAATGGCTAATTAGTCAGACAAGAAGGGAAGACATTTTAGCATGATTGAAAGCACATCCCAAAGGATTTTTCCTCACCGTTTCCTTTTTTTTTTCTTCTTCAAAAATGACTTGGTATAACTGACTCGTGTGGTAGCCAGCCTCCAAGATTGCCCCCATGATGGTTAATATTAGGTGTCAACTGGACTGGATTGAGGAATACCTAAATGGCTGGTGAAGCGTTGTTTCTGAGTGTGTTTGTGAAGGTGTTTCCAGAGGAGATTGATGCATGAGTCAGTAGACTGAGAGAGGAAGACCCACCTTCAATGCAGGGTGCGGGGCCCTGCTAGCACAAAGCAGGTGGAAGAAGGGGGATACTCGACTGGCTCTTGCTTCCTCTCTCTCTTCCTTCTGGAGCAGGACGCCATTTTTTCTTCTTGCCCTTGGACATCAGACTCCAGGTTCTTTGCCTTTTGGACTCTGGGACTTGCCCCAGGAGCCTCCTGGGGCCTCTCAGACCTTCAGCCTCAGAGTGGGGGCTACACTGTTGGCTTCCCTGGCTCTGAGGCTTTCAGACTTGGACTGAGCCACACTACTAGGCTTCTCTCATTCTCCAGCTTGCAGACGGTCTATCATGGAACTTCACCTTTGTGATCATATGAACCAATTCGCCCTAATCATCTCCTTTTCATATATATATAACTTGTTCTGTCCCCCTAGAGAACAATGACTAATATGGCTTCCAAGGATTCTCCCCTCATGGTATTTGTGCTCATGTGTAGTGCCACATTGAATCAGGGCTGGTCTGTGTGACCAATGGAATATGGCAGAGGTGAGGGTATATGACTTCCTAGTCTAACACACAAAGGAAATTGTGCCTATTGCCTTGCTCTCTTAGATTTCTTACTCTTAGGGAAGCCAACCACTATGTCATGAGGACACTTAAGCAGCCCTGTGAAGAGAACCACACAGGAAAGGAATTGAGGCCTCCTACCAGACAGCACCAACTTATAAGCCATGTGAGTGCACTATCTTGGAAGTAGATCTATCAGCCCCAGTCAAGCCTTTAGATGACTATAGCCCCCGCTGACATCTGACAATCTCCTGAGAGATCACAAGCCAGAACTAGCCCAATCAAACTGTTCCCCAATTCCTGACCTACAGAAAATGTGAGAGAGAATATATGTTTATTGTTACGCTATTGTTTTAAGCAACCTGTTACACAGCAATACAACTAGAATTCAGAAAAAGAAATCTTAAAATCAGCATGAAAAAGACAAACAACACAATGGGGAAATGGGCAAAAGACCTAAAGAGACACTTTACAGAATAATAATAATAACCAAATGGCCAATAAGCTCAATGAAAGTTGCTCAACTTCATTAACTATTAGGGAAATGAATAAAAACATCAATGAGATGCCACTGCACACCCACCTGAATGTCTATAATGAGAAAGATGAAAAATACCACTTAGAAAAGATGTGGAGAAAATGGAACTCTCACATACCACAGTGGGGTATACCACTTGAGCAAACTACTTTTGAAAACGGTGTGTAGAAAGCAGTCTACTAAACCTATCCCAGCAGTGCCACTGCACTCTTAGATACGGACCTAACAATATTTGTACATAAAGCCATGCCCTGCATTATGATGTTTTGGTCAGTGACAGGTCACATATACAACAGTGATCTCATAAGATTATAATACCATATTTTTACTGTACATTTTCTATGTTTAAATATGTTTAGATACACAAGTACTTACCACTGTGTTACAATTGCCTACAGCATTCAGTACAGGAATATGCTGTGCAGGTTTGTAGCCTGGGAGCAACAGGTTCTAGCATATGGCCTAGGTGTATAGTAGGGTATACCATCTAGGTTTGTGTCAGTCTGCTCTGTGATGTTCTCACAGCGATGAAATTGCCTAACAATGCATTTCTCAGAACATATCCCTATCATGAAGTGACACATGACTGTATATTTTCTGAAAGACATGGATTAGAGTTTTTATAGCAGAACTATTCATAATAGTAAAAAAACTGGAAACTACCTAACGTCCATTGCAATAGAATGGATAAATACAATATTTACACAGTGGAGCACTATACAGAAATAGCATTGAATGGGTTCCAACTCATTTCAACTGTGCAACAGGGATGTGTCTCGCAGACATAATGTTGGACTTCTGAGGGGCTGGTGATGATCTTTCTGTGTTTTGAAATCTGACTGCTTGTTACATGAGTGTGTTCAGTTTGTGGAAATCTGCTTATGTGTTAAAAAAAAAAAAAAGATTTTGAAAACGTCTACTTTCTGTGATGTGTTGAGAGGGCAAAAAAACATCCCAGGTCAGATCATGACATCTGTAGTTTTAATGTTTAAGCTCAAGATGAAGTCATGTGTGGACGTCTATTCCTCTAACTCAGTGGTAATCAAATTATAGTCTGCAGGCAAAATTCAGCCAGCTGTCTCTTCTCGTAAATAAAGTTTTATTGGGGCACAGCCACACCCATTTGTTTATGCATTATCTATGATTGCTTTCTCCTGACACCAGCAGAGTCCAATAGTGAAATAGTTTGTGTGGTCCCCAAAACCATCTGCTCTCATTGATTGAGAAGCTTCTGATGTTGTTGCATTACTTCTTTGTCCTCTTCACTCCTTGTCCCCTCTTGCCCTAGCTCAAGCCTGTATATGAAGGCCTTTTCCAAATACAGACAAGCTCTGTGACTTTCTGAATAAAGGACAAATTGGGCCAGTGCCATGCTCACCATTGCCCCGCCTTTGTCATATGTCTGATTATTGGGACACAACCCAGGTGCTCCCATGATGTGCACCATGAAATGGAATGATCAGATTGTTCGTTTGGCTCATTTCTAACCTGCTTCTGAAGATAAGATTGAATTTGACAACAACGGCAGCTCAGGTCTTGCAGAACACCTGCACACACTCAAGCTATTTAAGTGGAAAGAGATCTGTAAGTGTAAGTGCATAGTTTTTGGAAAAGAACATCTAGACAGACTCGTTTTGATTATTAACTTCAGCCCTTCTCCAGTACATGATCACAGATGGGCTCTCGATTCCCATGGCTCTGTTTTTAGCTAAGAGTATGTGACATATGCCAGGTGTTTGGCAATTACATCTTGTTGAACGTGGTCACTCATGTGGAAATACAAAAATCACTCACTGTTTGAATCAAGAAAATTGTCACTGCCAAACATGTTTCAGACATTCTTTTTCCTGAAGTGTTTTCTCCCTGCCCATTTATAACCAGCTGTCTTTAAGGCATTATTTTTCCTTAAGAAAGGACTTATTAAGCCGGGCGCGGTGGCTCAAGCCTGTAATCCCAGCACTTTGGGAGGCCGAGACGGGCGGATCACGAGGTCAGAAGATCGAGACCATCCTGGCGAACACGGTGAAACCCCGTCTCTACTAAAAAATACAAAAAAAAAAAACTAGCCGGGCGAGGTGGCGGGCGCCTGTAGTCCCAGTTACTTGGGAGGCTGAGGCAGGAGAATGGCGTAAACCCGGGAGGCGGAACTTGCAGTGAGCTGAGATCCGGCCACTGCACTCCAGCCCGGGCGACAGAGCGAGACTCCGTCTCAAAAAAAAAAAAAAAAAAAAAAAAAGAAAGGACTTATTAAAATGAAAGAAAATAACTTTGGCAGGGATTGTTCAATAGTTAAACTCTAAGTTTCAAGTGAAAACTTTGGCTTTCTTTTCTGCATTCTTTCAAGGCTTTGCTCTGTGACCCTGGTTTAGCTTATCTGGTCTTTCATCTGTAAAAAAAAAAAAAAGAAAAGAAAAGTTTAAGTTTATATTCACTCATTCCTCAAGTGATCTAGTGAATGATTATTGTCCATGAAGTTTTTAGATACCTTGCTGAAAGAGATGATGGAATTTCAAAATTAACCCCCGTGACAAGAAAAGCCAGTACATTTCCACTGCCAGTACTTTGTGATAAAGAGTGATTTATGTCCATACATGCTCCCGACTTGCAGAGTATTCTGGAGTGATACAATCATTGTATAATTTTATGCATCTTTAGCTAAAGGGAATGAGAAGGAATCTGGCTAAAGAGAAGAATTTTCTATGGGGAAGGAGAAATTGTACAGAAATTCAAAAGGAAATACTTTAAAAACTTATTTGTTAATTTTTTTTTTTTTTTTTTTTTGGCTTGTGTTGGTTGAAATTTCAATTAAGTCACCAGAAACACATATTGAATACATGTTACATTCAAGGCACTATTGTGGATACAAAGACATTTTAGAAATCCTCTTTTTGAAATACAAAAAATTTTTTGGAGTAAAAACATCACAAGTTCAAATCCTGGCTACACCTTTTACTGGATGTGTTACCTTGGAGAGCTTACTTAATTTATCTGAGTCTTAATTTTCTCATCCAAAATTGGAGGGAATCATTATACACCCATCCCTTACTGTTGGAGTGAGGAGGAGGAAATGAAGTAAAGTATATAAAGTGCTCAATAGAGTGCCTAGAAAGGAACCAGTAGTAAATACTAGCCATGTGATTGTGGTTGTCATATTATAAAGTATTTCACAATTGAATCTGCTGTTGTTAAGAAAAACTTTCCAAAACTTAGATCACAGAAAGATTACAGTGTGCCCTTTCCGTGTCATCTAGAACGTTATCTTCATGCCCACCTAAGGTGCAGCGAATGTAGGCAACTTTGATTTCTTATTTACTTGATTAAACCCAAGACTTTATAAAATTAGATGACAACTAGTAAAAAATTGATAAACTGAAAGAGATGGGAAGGAGATTTTGTCAGATAGAGATGTAGATGATTTCTTTCCATTAGAAAAGTATTATGGGTTTTCTCCCCCATCTGACATTAAGCATTTTTTGTCTCTAGCTTGGAGATCTTGTTTCAGCATTCTTTCAGAGACTATAAATGCTTAAGGAACAAGCAGTCTCCTTTGGACCAGCTATACCATCCTGCTGGCTCCTTCATTTGTGAGTTAAATAAATCTTCAAAAGATGTTCATTTATTGTATGTATAACTATGCTTTTAACTTCTTGAAAATTGTAATTTGATAGTTTATAGCCTCATCTTTTCCCTCTCCTCTTTGAACTTATTAGGAGAGAATAATATTTGAATCTTCCAGGATGCTCACTGAAAGAGCTGAAATTGTCTTGGTATTAGAGGGTTAGGATCTTTCATACAAAAGAGCTATAGTTAAGACCAAAAGAAAAAATCATCGTACCTCAGTGCCCAACACACAGTAGATTAAATGTACTCATCCACAATCAGCACAGACTCCAGTCCTTAGACATGAACATACCCTTACAATTTTGAATCCTAAGTGTGTCTAGTGTGGACAGCATATAGTTAGATCTTGTTTTCTTTATCCAGTCTGATAATCACTGTCTTTTGATTGGATTGTCTAATCTATTTACTTTACAGTTATTGATACAGTTGGATTTATGTCTGCCATTTTGTTTTGTTTGCTTTCTACATGTCTCAGGTATTTTTTGTTCCTGTCTTCCTTCTTTACAATTCTCTTTTGTAGTAAGTAGACATTTTCTAGTGTATCCTTTTAATTCCTTTAATTACATTTTAACTTTTTAAGGTTTTTTTTTTTTTTTTTTAGTGGTTGCTCTACAGCTTACAGTATACATCTTAATTTATTATAATTCACTCCTAATATTCTAACCTAATTCTGGTAAGATATTAAAACTTTATTCCTATGTAGCTCCATTCCCTACCCCTATTTTGTGCTATTACTGCTATATATGTGGTGTCTGTATATGTTAGAAACCTAAAAATACATTGTTATAATTATTGCTTTACATAATCTTATGTCTTTTAAAGCAGCTGAGAGAAGAAAGGAGAGCAAGTATATATTTACAGAGTTTGTTATATATTAACCTTCGTATTTATTACTTCTGGTTCTCGTCACTTCTTGTGGATTGGAGTCAGCATCTGATGTCATTTCCTTATACCATATCCTCACAATTTAACTTCTTCTTTAGAAGTAGACTTCACAATTTTTATGAGATGTGATCAGAAGTATTAGACTCTTTGTTGTGTGTGTGTGGGGTGGTTCTAGAGAAATATCCATGCCTTACCTAATTCAGTTTAAGACTCTTGTCAATAAGTTTTAACTTTACATCCAAAATAAGAACAAGATATTCTTATTTTGGATGTTAGCTCTTCCACATACAGAAGGACAAATACAAATATTTCATTATTACTTAATCCCACCCTGAATCTTTTCTTCCTTAGAAATACTTTTAAAACATGAAGAAATCAGAGGTTTTTTTTTTTTTTTTTTATTGACACTAATTTATTTAATAAACTTCAAGGGTTTTGGTAATCTAATGGAATAGCCTTTGACTCTTTGACCTAAAATGTTTTCCTGGGAAAAGACAACTTTGGGCTGGGCACGGTGGCTCACGCCTGTAATCCCAGCACTTTGGGAGGCCGAGGTGGGTGGATCATGAGGTCAGGAGTTTGAGACCAGCCTGGCACACATGGTGAAACCCTGTGTCTACTAAAAAATACAAAAAAATTAGCTGGGCGTGGTGGCACGCACCTGTCATCCCAGCTACTTGGGAAGCCGAGGCAGGAAAATCGCTTGAACCCGGGAGGTGGAGGTTGCAGTGAGCAGAGATCGTGCCATTGCACTCCAGCCTGGGTGACAGAGTGAGACTCCATCTCGAAAAAAAAAAAAAGACAACTTTGTTTTTTGGTGGGAGTAGCTTTTGCTTTCGGTTTTCTTTTCTCCTTAAGTTTTTGGGAATTCTGATAAGCAACTGCACTGTTCATAACCACACTATGCATTTTAATTTTTAAAAGTCTAGCTCTGGTGACTAATTGCTCAGTTTCTCCAAGAGAAGAAGGCCTGAGCTTTCACCTCTAGCAATGTTTACAGTCAGATAATGAGGTGAAGGCAGGGAGAAGAGATCTCTTCTTCGGGTGGCAAAATGGGAAATAATCCTCGTGTTTCTCCTCTTCATAAAGAGACCACACTGAACCAATTGTTTAGTAGTGCTTCCCAAACTTCAAGGCGCATACTAATTACCTGGAGCTTAGTTGAAATGCAGATTCTGATTCCAAAGGTGGAGGGTGCAGCCCAGTGCTCTGCAATTCTAACAAGCTCCTGTGTGCCGCGGATGTTGCCAGTGACTGGGGAACCAGACTTTAAGTAGCAAGGGTTAGGGTACTCATTCTCAAACTTCCTGTACATTACAATCGCCTGGGGGATTTTTAAAAATTACTGATTCCTGGGGCCCATGCCCAGAGATTCTTATTTAATAGACTGTGGTTGTCATAGTAATGTGCAGGCAGGCTGGAGAGTTACTGAGAATTACAAGTTAAAAGTGCAAGAGACTATGATCAAGTCAGGAATATCATAGCTCAGTCTATGCATCACCAGAACCCAGGTTCTGTGTCAGAGTTTGAGTGTCTTCATGGCCAGGATGTCCTGAATATGGCTACCAGATAAATCAGATTTCTCTTTTTTACATTGTAAACCAAAAATAAATTCTAAGCCCCCAACCAACTGAATGGACCTCCCTTTCAGCCAAGGGAATTCCAAAGTAAACCTGAAAAACTAGTTCAGGCCATGATGGGAAGTGGGAGGGTCGGATGTGCCTCATGATACCCTCCTCCCTTTGGAGTTTAGTCACAACTGACCAGCATTAACATTAAAATGGAGCTCTTAAGACTGACAAAGCAGACTCTTTGTAGCAAATAAGAAACTAAATTCCAACTTGACTCTAGTATAGCATCACATTGACAAATAGCAGGCCGTGAAAGAAATCAAAGTATTTTATCCCAAAACATATTTCTTTGACATATTTTGAAATGGCCCTGCAAAGCTGCCTATTGTGAGGAAAATCTACTTTCTGTAGCGAATCCCCTTCTCTTTCCAGGTCTTTTCCTGATCCAGGAACTTAATTAACTAAGACTATAGTACTTTTTTAAGTTTGGTAAGAGACATTTACCATCTAATTTGTCTGAAGCCTGCTACCTGGAGGCTTCATCTGCATAATAAGAACCTTGGTCTCTACAACCCTTTACCCTAACCCAGATGCTCCTTTCTACTGATACTGGGTCTTTAGATAACAACTTAACTCTTTCAACCAATTTGCAATCAGAAAACCTATGAATCCATCTATGGATTCCTTGGGCACATGTTCTCAGGACCTCTTGAGACTGTGCCTTGGGCCTTGGTCACTCATATTTGGCTCAGAATAAATCTCTTCAAATATTTTACAGAGTTTGACTCTTTTGTCAACATCGTTGATCCATATTCAGTACAACTTTAATACAACTAATAAAGGAGGAGACCACCCCTCGTATTGTCTTATGCCCAATTTCTGCCTCCAAAGAAAGAAAAAGTAAAAACTAAAAGGCAGAAATGAAATCCACAAGCAGACAGCCCGGCACCACACCCTGGGCCTGGTAGTTAAAGATCCACCCCTGACCTAATCAGTTATGTTATCTGTAGATTACAGACATTGTATAGAAATGCACTGTGAAAATCCCTATCCTGTTTTGTTCCGATCTAATTACCAGTGCATGCAGCCCCCAGTCACGTACCTCCTGCTTGCTCAATCAATCATGACCCTCTCACACGTACCCCCTTAGAGTTGTGAGCCCTTAAAAGGGACAGGAATTGCTTACTCAGAGAGCTCGGCTCTTGAGACAGGAGTCTTGCCAATGCCCCCAGCCGAATAAACCCCTTCCTTCTTTAATTCGGTGTCTGAGGAGTTTTGTCTGCGGCTCGTCCTGCTACACTACAATTAGATCTCTATATAGTTGCAGCATACCAAGAGAGCCATCTGCTAAGGTGCAGGCAATAAAGGAATGCAAGTAGAATATTTAGAAACAATTAAGATACTGATGGACAATGGCCATATCTTATACAAATGGACAGTGGTCCGATCATATAGGACAACAGAATCCTGACCCACAATCTCTGCCAAGAATGGTCAGGACTTGGTCTTATACAAATGGACAGTGGTCCGATCATATAGGACAACAGAATCCTGACCCACAATCTCTGCCAAGAATGGTCAGGACTTGGTCAGTGACTGCCAGCCTCCCTAGTTTTTGCCTCCATTTTCAACTCAGGACCAACCAGAGAAAGGCAAATATGCTCCCCAAATCAATCACGTAAGATGCCCCATTTCTAATTATCCCACCTCCAGCTTCCCCATGCTGGCAACCTCTAATCAGAGCATACTCGGAGCCTTTTTTATCCTACCATAAATCTTTCCTACTCCTCTGCCCACCTTGGAGTCTCTGCAAGTGATGGTGGCTGACTCCCTTGCTCTGAATAAAGAGCTTCTGTTTGTTTTCTTTTGGGTGGTTGTTTATTTCCACACAACAATGAAACTAAGAGTCAGTTTGCTTTTCATTATCACCATCCACCAGAATTTCTGAAAAATTACAGAGATACAATGCTCTGCCTAGGTAAGGGTGGACTGCTCCCATCACCTTGTCCCCCTTGGCAATGTCACCACTTGTAACACTTTTTCAGCTAGCTCTTACAACACAGCTTGATATCCAGGCTGCCGTGGAACTCCACACATTTTTTCTCTTTCTGAATCTGCTGCTCCTTGTGACCCCTATCTCTATACCCAGGGGCTTTCCTCCACTTCTAGAGACCTTTGTTCAGCTTCCGTTCTAACTGTTCAAGGTCACGATGCTTCTAGGAGGTCACAACCTCTAACTCCTCTCCTTTCCTTGTCCCAGCACTTTCCCCCACCCTGAGCTTGGCTCCAAACCTCAGTTTTTCACTTTGGTTTCTATTGTTCTATTTCCTGCAAATTGGTCCCTAGCCCATTACAAATTAACATTTATAGAATTGCATAATTAACATGAGATAAATCAAGAGGCTCTTATCTATGAAAAAATGAGGCCGGGCGCGGTGGCTCAAGCCTGTAATCCCAGCACTTTGGGAGGCCGAGATGGGCGGATCACAAGGTCAGGAGATCGAGACCACCCTGGCTAACATGGTGAAACCCCGTCTCTACTAAAAAAAATACAAAAAACTAGCCGGGCGAGGTGGCGGGCGCCTGTAGTCCCAGCTACTTGGGAGGCTGAGGCAGGAGAATGGCGTAAACCCGGGAGGCGGAGCTTGCAGTGAGCTGAGTTCCGGCCACTGCACTTCAGCCTGGGGGACAGAGCGAGACTCCGTCTCAAAAAAAAAAAAAAAAAAAAAAAAAAAAAAAAAA